>NW_026975037.1:0-253653 GCF_030014295.1 Loxodonta africana
CTGGCCTTTGAAGCATTCAGTTTATTCAGGAAACTTCTTTGCTTTTGGTTTAGTCCAGTTATGCTGACCTCCCCGTATTGTGTGCTGTCCTCCCCTTCACCTAAAGCAGTTATTATCTACTATGTAATTAGTGAATGCCCCCTCCCACTCTCCCTCCCTCCCCCCTCTCCTAACCACAAAAGAATGTTTTCTTCTCAGTTTAAACTATTTCTCAAGTTCTTATAATAGTGGTCTTATACAATATTTGTCCTTTTGCAACTGACTAATTTCACTCAGCATAATGCCTTCCAGGTTCCTCCATGTTATGAAATGTTTCACAGATTCCTCTCTGTTCTTTTTAGATGTGTACTATTCCATTGTGTGAATATCCCATAATTTATTTATCCATTCATCCATTGATGGGTATCTTGGTTGCTTCCATCTTTTTCTATTGTAAACTGTGCTGCAATAAACATGGGTGTGCATATATCTGTGTAAAGGCTCTTATTCCTCTAGGATATATTACAAGGAGTGGGATTGCTGGATCGTATGGTAGTTCTATTTCTAGTTTTTAAAGGGTGCTCCAAACGGACTTCCAAAGTGCTTGTACCATTTTTCATTCCCACCAGCAGCGTAGAAGTGTTCCAATCTCTCCACAACGTCTCCAACATTTATTATTTTGTGTTTTTTGGATTAATGCCAGCCTTATTGGAGTGAGATGAAATCTCATTGTAGATTTGATCTGCATTTCTCTAATTGCTAATGATCGTGAACATTTCCTCATATATCAGTTAGCTACCTGAATGTCTTCTTTAGTGAAGTGTCTACTCTTATCTTTTTCCATTTTTTAATAAGGTTATTTGTCTTTTTGTACTTGAGTTTTTGCAGTATCATGTAGATTTTAGAGATCAGGCTCTGATCAGAAATGTCATAGCCAAAACCTTTTTCCCAGTCTGTGGGTAGTCTTTTTTACTCTTTTGGTGAAGTCTTTGGATGAGCATAGGTGTTTGATTTTTAGGAGCTCCCAGGTATCTAGTTTTTCTTCCACATTCTTAGTAATGTTTTCTATACTGTTTATGCCATGTATTAGGGCTCCTAATGTTGTCCCTATTTTTTCTTCCATGATCTTTACCTTTTTAGATTTTATATTCAGGTCTTTTATGCATTTTGAGTTACTTTTTGTGCACGAAGTGAGGTATGGGTCTTGTTTCATTTTTTTTGCGGATGGATATCCAGTTATGCCAGCACCAGTTGTTAAAAAGTCTGTCTTTTCCCCATTTAACTGTTTTGGGGCTTTTGTCAAATATCAGCTGCTCATATGTGGATGGATTTATGTCTGGATTCTCAAATCTGTTCCATTGGTTTATGTATATGTTGTTGGACCAGTACCAGGCTGTTTTGACTACATTGGCGGTATAATAGGTTCTAAAACCAGGTAAAGTAAGGCCTCCCACTTTGTTCTTCTTTTTCAGTAATGCCTTATTTATCCAGGGCCTCTTTCCCTTCCATATGAAGTAGGTGATTTGTTTTTTCATCTCATTAAATGTATAGATTGCTTTTGGTAGAACTGGCATTTTTATAATGGTAAGTCTTTGTATCCACAAGCAAGGTATATTTTTCCACTCATGTAAGTCTCTTTTGGTTTCTTGCAGAAGTGTATTATAGTTTTCTTTGTGTAAGTCTTTTACATCTCTGGTAAGATTAATTCCTAAGTATTTTATCTTCTTGGGTGCTATTGTAAATGACATTGATTTGGTGATTTCCTCTTCAATGTTCTTTTTGTTGGTGTAGAGGAATCCGATTGACTTTTGTATGTTTATCTTTATCCCGATACTCTGCTGAACTCTTTTATTAGTTTCAGTAGTTTTCTTGAAGATTCCTTAGGGTTTTCTGTGTATAAGATCATGTCATCTGCAAATAGATAAACCTTTACTTCTTCCTTGCCATTCTGGATGCCGTTTATTTCTTTATCTAGCCTAATTGCTCTGGCTAGGACCTCCAACACAATGTTGAATATGAGCGGTGATAAAGGGCATCCTTGTGTGGTTCCAGATCTCAATGGGAATGTTTTCAGGCTCTCTCCATTTCAGGTAATGTTGGCTGTTGGCTCTGTATAAAAGCCCTTTATTATGCTGAGGAATTTTCCTTCTTTTCCTGTTTTGCTGAGAGTTTTTATCATGAATGACATTGAGCTTTTTCAAATGCCTTTTCTGCATCAATTGATAAAATCATGTGATTCTTGTCTTTTGTTTTATTTATGTGGTGGGTTACATTAATTGTTTTTCTAACGGTGAACCATCCCTGCATAGCTGGTATGAATCCCACTTGGTCACGGTGAATTAATTTTTTGATATGTTGTTTAATTTCATTGGCTAGAATTTTGTTGACGATTTTTGCATCTACGTTCATGAGGAATATATAGGTCAATAATTTTCTCTTCTTGTGGTGTCTTTACCTGGTTTTGGTATCAGGGATATGGTGGCTTCATAGAATGAGTTTCGGAGTATTCCATCCTTTTCCACGCTCTAAAATACCTTTAGTAGCAGTGGTGTTAACTCTTCTCTGAAAGTTAGGTAGAACTCTGTAGTGAAGCCCTCAGGACCTGGGCTTTTTTTTTTTGTTGAGTTTTTTGTTTGCCTTCTCAATCTCTTCTTTTGTTATGGGTCTATTCAGTTGTTCTACCTCTTTTTGTGTTACTTTAGGTAGGTAGTGTGTTTCTAGGAATTCACCCATTTCTCTAGGTTTTCAAATTTGTTTGAGTACAGTTTTTCATAGTAATCTGATGTGATTCTTTTAATTTCAGTTGGGTCTGTTGTAATATCACCCATCTCATTTCTTATTTGGGTTATTTGCTTCCTCTCCTGTTTTTCTTTTGTCAGTTTGGCTAGTGGTTTATCAATTTTGTTGATTTTTTCAAAAAACCAGCTTTTGGTCTTGTTAATTCTTTGAATTGTTTTCTGTTTAATTCACCTGTAATTTTTATTATTTCTTTTCTTCTGGTGCCTGTAGGTTTCTTTTGTTGCTCTCTTTCTATTTACTCAAGTTGTAGGGATAATTCTTTGATTTTTGCCCTTTCTTCTTTTTTGGATGTGTGCATTTATTGATATAAATTGGCCTCTGAGCACCACTTTTGCTGTGTCCCGAAGGTTCTGATAGAAGTGTTTCAATTCTCATTGGAATCTCCGAATTTCTTTATTCCATCCTTAATGACTTCTATAATCCAGGGTATTGTTTTGAGCAGGGTATTGTTGTTTCCAAGTGTTTGATTTCTTTTCCCATTATTGATTTCCACTTTTATGGCATTATGGTCAGAAAAGATGCTTTGTAATATTTCAATGTTTTGAATTCTGCTAAGGCTTGCTTTATGACCTAATCTGTGGTCTATTCTGGAGAATGTTCCACGTGCGCTAGAAAAGAAACTACACTTGACTGGTGTTGGGTGGAGTGTTCTGTATATGTCTACGAGGCCAAGTTGGTTGATTGCGGCATTTAGATGCTCCGTGTCTTTACTGACCTTCTTTCTGGATGACCTGTCCTTCACTGAAAGTGGTGTGTTGAAGTCTCCCACTATCATTGTGGAGCCGTCTATCTCACTTTTCAATACTGATAGAGGTTGTTTTATGTATCTTGCAGCCCTGTCATTTGGTGCATAAATATTTAATATGGTTATATGTTCTTGGTGTACTGTCCTTTTAATCATTATGTAGTGTCCTTCCTTATTCTTTGTGATGGATTTAACTTTAAAGTCTATTTTGTCAGAAATTAATATTGCCACTCCTGCTCTTTTTTGATTGTTGTTTGTTTGATACATTTTTTCCCAACCTTTGCTTTTTTAGTTTGTTTCTCTAAGTCTGAAGTGTTTCTCTGGTAGGCAGCATGTAGAGGGGTCTTACCATTTAATCCATTCTGCCACTCTCTGTCTCTTTATTGGTGCATTTAGTCCATTTACATTCCGGGTAATTTGTGCATAGGTATGAATTTAGTGCTATCATTTTGATGTCTTTTTTGTGTTGTTCACAGTTTCTTTTTGCCACTTGATTTTATGTGCTGAGTAGAATTTCTTTATATATTGTCCTTTCCTCATATTTGTTGTTGTTGATTTTGTTTCTGCTGAGTCAGTATTTTCCCCTTGTATTTTATTTTGATGAGTAGGACAGGTTATCTCCTTTGTGGTTACCTTATTATTTGCCACTATTTTTCAAAATTTAAAACTTTTATTTCTTTGTATTGCTGTATCTTCCTCTCCATATAGAAGGTGTATGATTACATTTCTTAGTCACTCTATTATTTTAATGTTGTCTTCTTTTACATAATAACATCGCTGTTACTCTGTTTTGGTTTTTATTTTTAATAATTTTGCTTTGTTTTTTGGATTTCCCTGTCTGGGTTGACTTCTGGTTGCTCTGTCCAGTGTTCTAGTCTTGGGTTGATACCTGATATTCTTGATTTTCTAACCAAAGAGCTCCCTTTAGTATTTCTTTTAGTTTTGGTTTGGTTTTTACGAATTCCCTCAACTTGTGTTTATCTGGAAATGTCTTAATTTCACCTTCATATTTAAGAGACAGTTTTGATGGTATATAATTCTTGGCAGGCAATTTTTTTCCTTCAATTTTTTAAATGTGTCATCCCATTGCCTTCTTGCCTGCATGGTTTCTGCCGAATAGTCCGAGCTTATTCTTGTTGGCTCTCCTTTGTAGGTGACTTTTCATTTAACCCTTGCTGCTCTTATAATTCTCTCTTTATCTTTGGTTTTGGCAAGTTAGATTATAATATGCCTTGGTGACTTTCTTTTAACATCTACCTTACATGGAGCTCGATGAGCATCTTTGATAGACATCTTCTCATCTTTCACGATATCAGGGAAGTTTTGTGCCAACAAATCTTCAACAATTTTCTCTCTATATTTTCTGTTATCCCACACATTCTGGTACTACAATCACTTGCAGGTTATTTCTCTTGACACAATCCCACATAATTCTTAGGGTTTCCTCATTTTTTAAAAATTCTTTTACCTGATTTTTCAAAAATCTCAACCCTGGCACTACTGATAATATATATAATATACAGAATTAAGATATAAAATACTATTTTATTGTAGTTTTCTTTGAAACCACTCTTTTATTTCCTACATGATTTAAGGAAAACTGCACAAAGTGGTAATTAAACACATGGTATTAGACTCACTCTATGTTCAGATATAACTTGTGACAATAACAACATACCCAACAGATACAGACCTGTGTAGCACTAAAACTAAGTTACTGTGAAATCATAATGCATTTTTCTGATCCTATGATGTGAATGTAATTTTCAGGAAAACCATAAAGGAAAAAAAAATGCAGAAGAAAATTAAAAAGTTACACTAAGGCAGGGCCAAGATGGCAGACTAAGTAGAAGCTACCTCGGATCCCTCTTGCAACAAAGACTCGGAAAAACAAGTGAATTGATCACATACAATCTACGAACCCTGACGATCAAACACAGATCTAAAGAGTTGACCTGAGTGACAGAGACTGAGAACAAACAACCATGGGGAAGCACCGACTGTTTTTGGGGCCTGGAGCCAGCTTCCCAGTCAGGAAACCTTGGTGCCGGGCTTTGGACTGGGCGCAGGGGAGCTGAGCCCAGCATCCTGAGAAGGTGCAAACATGGGGCACAGCCCTAGCCCCCTGAACTGACTTCGGGGGAAGCCCAACCAGTGCACGCAGGCAGCGCAGCGATGTGGCTGACAGGAGGAGAAGTCACCGGGAAACAGTGACTGGTTTTGGAGCCAGGAGTGTGGCGTCCCAGCCAGGGAACCTTGGCGCTGGGCGTTGGACTGGGAGCAGAGGAACTAACCATGGCTTCTGAGACAGTGCAAGCAAGGGACATGGGCCTGACTCTCAGGGGCAATCTCTACCCAGCCAGCACACACAGTCGACGTGCCTCTCGATCTCAGATAAAACAGTCATCCCAAGCAAGATAAGTAACTTTGTCTATATTCCGGGGTGCTCTTCTCTCCTATTTATCTGAACCACTGCCCTCTTCCCAGGCGGCTTCATTTACATTGGAATTTCCTCAGCCAGAGAGTGAACTGTGCTGCGGTTTTTCTTTCTTTCTTTCTTTTTTGGTCTTTTCCTAATGCATTCTCCTGGCCTGAGAGAAGCAACTACAAAAAACCCGGAGACCAAGTATCCTTCCCTAACTGGACTAAAAACACAGAACCAGCTCCAGCCAAGCATATGTGATCCACAGTCTTGGGCTTTCATCCCTACAGGGAACAAGGTGGCTATTATAATGCAAAGGCATTTCTGATAGGGCTCTGACTGTAATTGTTTTAGCAGATTACTGGAAAGACAAGTTTCCCAGGTCTGATATCTTCACGTATTCAACAGAGCTCTCACTGACCCACAACAGGGAACTGAGGGCTGAAGCTCCCCCCAGACCATCTAGCCTCCTGCCTTAGGGGTCTAAGGAGGGTGACATCTACCAATCTGTAGAGGTACTTGCATTGGGGGCCTAAGGTACACCTGCAGAGCCCACCCACCAAAGTGTTTTAGGAATAGAGACACACCTACCTCACTGGCACTTGGGGGAAGCCTGTCAGCATCCTGCCCCCCCCCGGAGTGTGACCCCCTGCTGCTACTAGAATCTGGTGCACACAACTATCACCACTACTTCTCTAGGTGGACAGGTGACAGTCTGCACCACACACTTGATGACCCAAAATCAGATTATACTCAAGAATAGTGAATGGACTCTTAGGCTTATATATCTGGTAACAGCCCAAACCAGCTGGTAATAGGACATAACTGAGTCAAGGGATACAACAATCAAGACAGCGCAATCTAGTAGCCCATCTACGTATACTGAAAGAAAACAAAACAAGTTAAGACTCAGTGAGCAAATATAGATTAAACCACTACAATATCTTAGTGATGGCTCGGAGACAGCAGTTGATATCTAACCACATAAAGAAGCAGACTATGATTGCTTCTACAACTCCCCAAACTAAAGAATCAAAATCTTTCCCAAATGAAGACACAATCCTGGAATTGCCAGATGGAGAATATAAAAAATTAATTTACAGAATGCTTCAAGACATCAGGGATGACCTCAGAAATGAAATAAAGCAATTTACAGAAAAAGCCAAGGAACACACTAATAAAGCAGTTGAAGAACTCAAAAAGATTTTTCAAGAATATAGTGGAAAAATTAATAAGTTGCAAGAATCCATAGAGAGACAGTATTCAGAAATCCAAAAGATTAACAATAAAATTACAGAATTAGACAATGCAATAGGAAGTTAGAGGAGCAGACTCGATCAATTGGGATGCAGAGTGGGAGATCTGGAGGACCAGGGAATTGACACCAATATAGCTGAAAAAAAAATCAGATAAAAGAATTAAAAAAAATGAAGAAACCCTAAGAATCATGTGGGACTCTATCAAGAAGAATAACTTGCATGTGACTGGAGTCCCAGAACAGGGAGGGATATCAGAAACCACAAAGAGAATAGTTGAAGATCTGTTGGCAGAAATCTTCCCTGACATCATGAAAGACGAAAGGATATCTATCCAGGATGCTCATCAAACCCCATTTAAGACTGATCCAAAAAGAAAAACACCAAGACATATTATCATCAAATTTGCCACAACCAAAGATAAAGAGAAAATTTTAAAAGCAGCCAGGGATAAAACAAAGTTCTCCTACAAAGGAGAAATCAATAAGTTCAGATTACTCAGTAGAAACCATGCAGGCAAGAAGGCAATGGGAAGACATATATAGACACTGAAGGAGAAAAACTGCCAGCCAAGGATCATATATCCAGCAAGACTCTCTCTCAAATATGTAGGTGAAATTAAAACATTTACAGATAAACAGAAGCTTAGAGAATTTGCAAAAACCAAACTAAAGCTACAAGAAATGATAAAGGAAATTGTTTGGTCAGAAAACCAGTAATATCAGATACCAGCACAACACAAGGTCACAGAACAGAACATCCCGATACCACCTCGAACAGGGAAATCACAAAAACAAATTAAGATTATTTTTAAAAACAAAAAAACTCTCAAAACACGGAATCATTGAAGTCAATATGTAAAAGATCACAATAATCAAAAAGAGGGACTAAATACAGGTAGCATAGAACTGCCATATGGAGAGGGATACAAGGCAATATAGGATGATACAAGTTAGGTTTTCACTTAGAAAAATAGGAGTAAATATTAAGGTAACCACAAAGAGGTATAACAGCTCCATAACTCAAAATAAAAACCAGGAAAACATAACGACTCAGAAAACATAAAGTCAAATACTATGAAAATGAGGAACACGCAATTTACAAAGAAAAATGTCTCAGCACAAAAAAGTAAGTGGAAAAATGAAATTGTCAACAACACACATAAAAAGGCAACAAAATGACAGCACTAAACACATGCTTATCTATAATTACGCTGAATGTAAATGCACTAAACGCACCAATAAAGAGACAGAGAGTCTCAGACTGGATAAAGAAACCCGCTCCGTCTATATGCTGCCTAGAAGAGACACACCTTAGACTTAGAGACACAAACAAACTAAAACTCAAAGGATGGAAAAAAATATATCAAGTAAACAATAAGCAAAAAAGAATAGGAGTAGCAATATTAATTTCTGACAAAATAGACTTTAAAGTTAAATCCACCACAAAGGATAAAAAAGGACACTACATAATGATTAAAGGGACAATTGACCAGGAAGATATAACCATATTAAATATTTATGCACCCAATGACAGGGCTGCAAGATACAGAAAACAAACTTTTTCAGAACTGAAAAGTAAGATAGACACCTCCACAATTATACTAGGAGACTTAAACACACCAATTTCGGAGAAGGACAGGACATCCAGTAAGAAGCTCAATAAAGACACAGAAGCCCTAATTGCTACAATCAATCAAATTGACCTTATAGAATTATACAGAACACTCCACCCAACTGCTGCAAAGTATACTTTTTTTTCTAGCGCACATGGAACATTCTCCAGAATAGACCGCATATTAGGTCATAAAACAAACCTTTGCAGAATCCAAAACATCAAAATATTACAAAGCATCTTCTCAGACCATAAGGCCATAAAAGTGGAAATCAATAACAGAAAAATTAGGGAAAAGAAATCAAATACTTGGAAACTGAACAATACCCTCCTGAAAAAAGACTGGGTTATAGAAGATATTAAGGAGGGAATAAAGAAATTCATAGAATGCAACGAGAATGAAAACACTTCCTATCATAACCTCTGGGACACAGCAAAAGCCGTGCTCATAGGCCAATTTGTATCGATAAATGCACACATACAAAAAGAAGAAAGAGCCAAAAGCAGAGAACTGTCCCTACAACTTGAACAGATAGAAAGTGAGCAACAAAAGAATCCATCAGGCACCAGAAGAAAACAAATAATAAAAATTAGAGCTGAACTAAATGAATTAGAGAACAGAAAAACAATTGAAAGAATTAACAAAGCCAAAAGCTGGTTTTTTGAAAAAATTAACAAAATTGATAAATCATTGGCCAGACTGACTAAGGAAATACCAGAAAGGAAACAAATAACCCAAATAAGAAATGAGATGGGCCACATCACAACAGACCCAACTGAAATTAAAAGAATCATACCAAATTATTACGAAAAATTGTACTCTAACAAATTTGCAAACCTTGAAGAAATGGATGAATTCCTAGAAAACACTGCCTACCTAAACTAACACAATCAGAAGTAGAGCAACTAAATAGACCCATAACAAAAAAAGAGATTGAAACGGTAATCAAAAAACTCCAAACGAAAAAAAGCCCTGGCCCGGACAGCTTCACTGCAGAGTTCTACCAATGTTTCAGAGAAGAGTTAACACCGCTACTACTAAAGGTATTTCAAAGCATAGAAAAGGATGGAATACTGCCTACCTCATTCTATGAAGCCACCATATCCCTGATACCAAAACCAGGTAAAGACATCACAAAAAAAGAAAATCACAGACCTATATCCCTCATGAACATAGATGCGAAAATCCTCAACAAAATTCTAGCCAATAGAATTCAACAACATATCAAAAAAATAATCCACCATGACCAAGTGGGATTTATACCAGGTATGCAAGGCTGGTTTAATATTCGAAAAGCCATTAATGTAATTCACCATATAAATAAAACAGAAGACAAAAACAACATGACCTTATCAATTGATGCAGAAAAGGCATTTGACAAAGTCCAACACCCATTCATGGTAAAAACTCTCAGCAAAATAGGAATTGAAGGAAAATTCCTCAACATAATAAAGGGCATCTTTTTATACAAAGCCAACAGCCAACATCACTCTAAATGGAAAGAGCCTGAAAGCATTTCCCTTGAGAACGGGAACCAGACAAGAATGCCCTTTATCACTGCTCTTATTTAACATTATGCTAGAGGTCCTAGCTAGAGCAATAAGGCTAGACGAAGAAATAAAGGGCATCCGGATTGGCAAGGAGGAAGTAAAATTATCTCTATTTGGAGATGACGTGATCTTATACACAGAAAACCCTAAGGAATCCTCCAGAAAACTACTGAAACTAATAGAAGAGTTGGGCAGAGTCTCAGGTTATAAGATAAACATACAAAAATCACTTGGATTCCTCTACATCAACAAAAAGAACATCGAAGAGGAAATCACCAAATCAATACCATTCACAGTAGCTCCCAAGAAGATAAAATACTTAGGAATAAATCTTACCAAAGATGTAAAAGACCTATACAAAGAAAACTACAAAGTACTACTGCAAGAAACTAAAAAGGACCTACTTAAGTGGAAAAACATACCTTGCTCATGGATAGGAAGACTTAACATAGTAAAAATGTCTATTCTACCAAAAGCCATCTATACATACAATGCACTTCCGATCCAAATTCCAATGACATTTTTTAATGTGTTGGAGAAACAAATCACCAACTTCATATGGAAGGGAAAGAAGCCTCGGATAAGTAAAGCATTACTGAAAAAGAAGAAGAAAGTGGGAGGCCTCACTCTACCAGATTTCAGAACCTATTATACAGCCACAGTAGTCAAAACAGCCTGGTACTGGTACAACAACGGGCACATTGACCAATGGAATAGAATTAAGAACCCAGATATAAATCCATGCACATATGAGCAGCTCATATTTGACAAAGGCCCTGTGTCCGTTAATTGCAGAAAAGATAATCTTTTTTAACAAATGGTGATGGCATAGCTGGATATCCATTTGCAAAAAAATGGAACAGGACCCATGCCTCACACCATGCACAAAAACTAACTCCAAGTGGATCAAAGACCTAAACATAAAAACTAAAATGATAAAGATCATGGAAGAAAAAATAGGGGCAACTTTAGAAGCCCTAATTCAAGGCATAAACAGAATACAAAATATTACCAAAACTGACGAAGAGAAACCAGATAACTGGGAGCTCCTAAAAATCAAACACCGATGCTCATCTAAACACTTCACCAAAAGATTAAAAAGACCATCTACAGACTGGGAAAGAATTTTCAAGTATGACATTTATGACCAGTGTCTGATCTCTAAAATCTATGTGATTCTGTTAAAACTCAACCACAAAAAGACAACCCAATCAAAAAGTGGGCAAAGGATATGAACACACACTTCACTAAGAAAGATATTCAGGCGGATAACAGACACATGAGAAAATGCTCTCGATCATTAGCCATTAGAGAAATGCAAATTAAAACTTGGATGAGATTCCATCTCACTCCACCAAGGCTGGCATTAATCCAAAAAACACAAAATTATAAATGTTGGAGGGGCTGTGGAGAGATTGGAACTCTTATACACTGCTGGTGGGAATGTCAAATGGTACAACCACTTTGGAAATCTATCTGGTGTTTTCTTAAAAAGGTAGAAATAGAACTACCATAAAACCCAGAAGTCCCACTCCTCGGAATATACCCTAGAGAAATAAGAGCCCTTACACGAACAGATATATGCACACGCATGTTTATTGCAGAACTGTTTACCATAGCAAAAAGCTGGAAGCAACCAAGGTGTCCATCAACTGATGAATGGTTAAATAAATTGTGGTATATTCACACAATGGAATACTACACATTAATAAAGAACCATGACGAATCTGTGAAACATTTCATAACATGGAGGAACCTGGAAGGCATTCTGCTGAGTGAAATTAGTCAGAGGCAAAAAGACAAATATTTTATAAGACCACTTTTGTAAGATCTTCAGAAATAGTATAAACTGAGAAGAACACATACTTTTGTGGTTACAAGGGGGGGAGGGAGGGAGGGTAGGAGAGGGTTATTTACTGATTAGTTAGTAGATAAGAACTACTTTAGGTGAAGGGAAGGACAATACTCAATACACAGAAGGTCAGCTCAAATGGACTGGACCCAAAACAAAGAAGTTTCTGAGATAAACTGAATGCTTCAAAGGTCAGCGGAGCAAGGGCGGGAGTTTGGGGACTATGGCTTAAGGGAACTTCTAAGTCAATTGGGAAAATAATACTATTATGAAAACATTCTGCATCCCACTTTGAAATGTGGCGTCTGGGGTCTTAAACGCTAGCAAGCAGCCACCTAAGATGCATCAGTTGGTCTCAACCCACCTGGATCAAAGGAGAATGAAGAACACCAAGGTCACACGATAACTATGAGCCCAAGAGACAGAAAGGGCCACATGAACCAGAGACTTCCATCATCCTGAGACCAGAAGAACTAGATGGTGCCCGGCCACAACCAACGACTGCCCTGAGAGGGAGCACAACAGAGAACCCCTGAGGGAGCAGGAGATCAGTGGGATGCAGACCCCAAACTCTCATAAAAAGACCAGACAATGGTCTGACTGAGACTAGGGGAATCCCAGCAGTCATGCTCCCCAAACCTTCTGTTGGCCCAGGACAGGAACCATTCCCTAAGACAACTCATCAGATATGGAAGGGACTGGACAATGGGTTGGAGAGAGATGCTGATGAAGAGTGAGCTACTTGTATCAGATGGACACTTGAGACTGTGTTGGCATCTCCTGTCTGCAGGGGAGATAGGAGGGTAGAGAGGGTTAGAAACTGGCAAAATTGTCAGAAAGGAGAGACTGGGAGGGCTGACTCATTAGGCGGAGAGCAAGTGGGAGTATGGAGTAAGGTGTATATAAGCTTATATGTGACAGACTGACTTGATTTGTAAACGTTCACTTAAAGCTCAATAAAAATTATTTTAAAAAAAGTTACACTGGTAGAAAATCAATAAATCAGGAAGAAGGAAGCAAAATCAAGGTCTTCCAAAATACTGGTGGAGGGAACACTTCTAACTTATTGTATGCGTCTGTCATTACTTTGGTATCAAAGCTACAAATTCATTGAAATGAAACAACACAACTACAGACCAAATACATCTTAGGACTCTGCATGCAAAAATCCTGAACATCACGCTAGGAAACTCCAGGAGAATATTATCAGGATCATATTCAATGTCCAAATAGAATGTAGTCCCATTATGCAAAGTTGGTTCAGCGTACTAAAATCAGTACACAATGTGAAGTACTAGGTCATCTCAATTAATGCAGAAATAAATTGGACAAAATCCAATACACTTTGATGAAGAAAACACTCAATAAACTAAGAATGGAAGGATGCTTAACCTCAAAAAGAAATTTGTGGAAAACCCACAATTAGCATCATAATCACTGGAGAAATCCTGGAAACACGCAGCTAGTATCAAGAACAAAACTAAGATTCCCGTTTTCACCACTTGTATTCAACGTAACACTCAAAGCTCTAGCCACAGCTCTCTCGTGCCCGGACGTTGTCGTGCCACTGGCGACGTCGCCAAACGCAACCAATCAGTGACGGCCAGGGGCGGAGACTGCTCCTACTCCTACCCCGCCCCTTGCCTCGCTCAGACTCAGGGCAGCCTCTGCACTACCAGGGCCAGCCTGCAGAGGGCGCCCTGCACAGGACAGAGGGGGTCATCTTGGCCTTCCAGATGGAACGTGGCTGGACCCTGGTCATTAGCGGTGCAGGAGGTCCAGGCTGCACCTACGGGCACATGGTGGTGGCTCCTTTCTACTGTGCCTACCCCCAGAGGTACTCATTTGTCTCTCCGTCCTCAGTTGGATACCCTGGTGGCGTACTCTCAGTCCTCAGCTGGATACCCTGGTGGCGTACTGTCTAAGTGCAGCAGTTGCTCACCAAAGGCCCGGCAGTTCAAATCCACCAGGCGCTCCTTGGAAACCCAATGGGGCATTTCTACTCCATCTTCTAGGGTCGCTATGAGTGAAAATCAACTGGAGGGCAACAGGTTTTGTGCGTGACTCCTCAGTTGGGGACAACTCATGACGTGGGTGAAATCGGTGCCCCGAGCGGGGAGCCTGCACCATACGTTTCCTCACTCCACCCAGCCAGAAACCCTCCTGTCACATCTGATCTCCAGGAGAACTGCTCGCAGGCAATCTCGCGTTGATGCCTGTGGCTGGAAGCATCGTCTTTCCAAGCTCTCCCCATCATGTTCCCTGTGGAGCCTCAAGACCACCTACCGCGACCGTGAAGCCCCTCCCCCATCAGCCTGCTTCTTAAACAGAAATGGTGGCAGTACGGGTGGCTGAGAACCCAAACCAAACCCCTTGAATTCCAGTCAATCAATCCTTAAACCTTAGAGAAGCTCAGTCATATTTCTTTCTTAGATCTGAAACAGCAAGCCCAGTATTTTGAAGTCTGGATCAACGCACCCTGCTAATTATCTTCAGGAAAACTAGCCTGAGGGACCGCTTTATTACCTTTCAGTCAGAAACCTTAGAAGGACTTGGGTTGCCACATTAGCATTTAAAATACTTGTTCCTTTTCTCTGTCTGCCCTTTTCATTTTCTTGTCTGAGTTCATTTATCTTTTTGTTTTCCCTTTTTTTTTTTTATTGCCGAGTAATAGGAAGACTATGAAGTAATGTTCCACAGGTTCCTGCTTAATCTCTATATTTTCTAAAGCAGGGCGTAGGCATAGTTAGTTGCACAGATTCCTTCCAAACCTCTCTGCCATTCTCTCTGACTTTCACCGAACAGAGAAATAGCCAAGGGGAAGGCAAAGTAACTGCGCATAACACTTTGATCCCTCGTGTCATACTCAGGTTGTTCTCTTGGACATTCTCAAGCCATTTGCCCACCCACTTAAAGGAAAAAAATTACCTCCCAGTCACTTTTGACTCGTGGTGACCTCATGTGTGTCAGAGTAGACCTGCTCCATAGGGTTTCGAATGGAAGATTTTTTTGGAAGTAGAGTGCCAGGCCTTTCTTCCAAGGTGCTTCTAGGTGATCCCCCAAACTTTTTGTTAATAGCCAAGCATGAAGGTCATCTGCACAATCCTGGACCCTCTAGTATGGCAAATATAGAGATAAAAAGTTTATGTAAAACATACAAATACATACAGCAAAGTAGAGTGGGTAATGAGAACAAACTCTTTATGGATGCATTATGTAAAGACCTTATTCAAAACTAAATTAATCAGAGGCTGGAGTTGTTGGCTGGAGTACTCAGCAAAATTTTCCATGTGTTTTTATTTTGTTTTAATTTTATTGTGGTAAAATACACATAACATAGTTGTTGCCACTTCAACATTTTTCTTTTTTTTAGTTTACAATTAACCGATGTTAAGTGCACTCGTAATACTGTGACAACAATTACAAATATGTATTTCCAGGATATTTTCCTCATCTCAAATAGTCACTCTGTGCCCATTAAACAATAACTCATTGGCCTATTCTAGATACCTAGTATAAATGGAACTGTAAAATAGTTATCAGATTTTGTGTGGCTTCTTTTACTTACATAACGTTTTCGTACTTCATCCATGTCATAACATGCATTACGACTCCACTCTTTTTGATGGCTGACTAATATTCCATTGCATATAAGTATCATATTTTGTATATCGGTTCATCTGTTGACGGAAACTTAAGTATTTCCACCCTTTGGCTATCGTGAATCATGCTTCTATAAACATTGGTGTACAAATACCTGCTTTAGTCCTTCAGTTCATTTCTTTGGAGTTTATACTTAGGTGTGTTATTGCTGCTTGCTATGGTAATTCTGTTTTGTCCATCTATTATGTTGTTACTTATTAATCCAGTTGTGAGGATTTTTGTTTTCTTTATGTTCAGGTGTAGCTCATACTGAAAGCTGTAGTCTTGATTTTCATCAGTAAGTGCTTCCAGTCATCTTTGCTTTCATCAAGCTGGGTTGTGTCCTCCCACTATTGCAGGTTGTTAATGGGTCTTCCTTCAATCCTGATGACACATTCTTCTTCACATAGTCCATCCTCTCAGCTTAGTCAACATATAGATTAAATACATATCATGTAAGGATACAACCTTGATGCATGTGTTTCTGATTTTAAACCACAATCGACACCCATGGAAGCAGCAATCAAGAAATCAAGCACCTTATTGCCTTGGGCACATCTGCTGCGAAAGGCCTCTTAAAATTTTGAAAATCAAAGGTCATTTTTGAGGATTGAGGTGCACCTGAACCAATCCATGATGTTTTCACTTGCCTTATGTGCATGAGAATGCTGTACAATGAATAAAGAAGGTGGAAGAAGAATCAATAGCTTTGCAGTATGGTTGACAAAGAATATAGAATATCCCGTGGATGGCTACAAGATCGAACAAATCTGACTTGGAAGATATACAGACCGAATGTTCCTTGACACCAAGGATAGAGAGGGTTTGTCTCATTTACTTTGGACATGATTTCTGTTGGGACCAGTCCCTGAAAAATGACATCATGATTATTAAGATAAAGAAACAATAAAAAAATAGAAGACTCTTAGTCTGATGTATTGACACTATAAAGACATCAATTCATCTTCTGTCTTCCTTAATCATTTCCAGCTTTCCCATGCAAAGAGATGATTGAAAATGCCATGGGTTGGGTCAGGCACACTTTAGTTCTCTAAGCATCATCTTTGCTCTTAACACTTTGAAAAGGTCTTTTGCATCAGGTTTGCCCAATGCAATTGATTTCTTGACTATTGCTTCCATGGGCATTGATTGTGGATTCAAGTAAAATGAAATCCTTGACAACATCAATATTTTCCCCATTTCTGATGATGTTGCTTATTGGTCCAGTTGTGAGGACTTTTGTTTTCTTTATGGTGAAGTATAATCCCTACTGAATGCTGCAGTCTTTGGTCTTTTTTAGTAAGTGCTTAAAGACCTCTATGCTTTCATCAAGCAATGTTGTGTCATGCATATTCAGGTTGTTAATAAATCTTCCTTCAGTACTGTTGCTACATTCTTCCTAAGTCCAGCTTATGGAATTATTAGTTCAGCATACAAATTTAACAAATATGGTGAAAGAATACACTGCTGGCCCACAAGTTTCCTGATTTTAACCCACTCAATATCCACTTTTTCTGTTCTAACAGCTGATCTTCTCTCTATATACCAGTTCTGCATGAGCGCAATTAGTGTTCTGGAATTTCCATTCTTCACATCATTATCCATCATTAGTTATGATCCACAGAGTGCAATGCCTTTGCACACTCAAAAAAAAAAAAAAAAAGGTACACATTTTTGCGTTATTCTCTGCTTAGCCAAGATCATTCTGACATCATCAATGATATGCCTCATTCCACACCGTCTTCTCAGTATAGCTTAAATTTTTTTTGCATTTCCCTCTCACAGTTCCACTACAACTGGTTTTGAATTCTTTTCAGCAAATTTTTACTTGTGTGTGATCTTAATGATATAGTCTGATAATTTTCACATTCTGTTGGATGACTTTGTTTGGAATGGGCACAAATAAGGATCTCTTCTAGGTAGTTGGCCCAGTAGCTTTCTTCCAAATTTCTTGAAATAAACAAGCGAGCACTTCCAGCATTTCATTTTTTTGTGGTATCATCTCAATTGGCATTCTGTCAATTCCTGGAGCTTTGTTTTCTACCAATACCTTCATTAAATATAAACGTTTCATTAAATAATAAATATTTCATTAAATGTTAAATGATGCAGGAAGCATCAAAAGAAGATGGAAGGAATACACAGAGTCATTATACCAAAAAGAATTAGTCGATATTCAACCATTTCAAGAGGTGGCATGTGATCAGGGACCAATGGTACTGAAGGAAGAAGTCCAAGCTGCTCTGAAGGCATTGGCGAAAAACAAGGCTCCAGGAATTGATGGAATATCAATTGAGATGTTTCAACAAACAGATGCAGCGCTGGAGCTGCTCACTCGTCTATGCCAAGAAATATGGAAGACAGCTTCCTGGCCAACTGACTGGAAGAGATCCATATTTATGCCTATTCCCAAGAAAGGTGATCCAACGGAATGTGGAAATTATAGAACAATATCATTAATATCACACGCAAGCAACATTTTGCTGATGATCATTCAAAAACGACTGAAGCAGTATAATCGACAGGGAACTGCCAGAAATTCAGGCTGGTTTCGGAAGAGGACGTGGAACCAGGGATATCATTGCTGATGTCAGATGGATCCTGTCTGAAAGCAGAGAATACCAGAAGGATGTTTACCTGTGTTTTATTGACTATGCAAAGGCATTCGACTGTGTGGATCATAACAAACTATGGATAACACTGGAAAGAATGGGAATTCCAGAACACTTAATTGTGCTCATGAGGAACCTTTACATAGATCAAGAGGCAGTTGTTTGGACAGAACAAGGGGATACTGATTGGTTTAAAGTCAGGAAAGGTGTGCCTCAGGGTTGTATTCTTTCACCATATCTATTTCATCTGTATGCTGAGCAAATAATATGAGAATCTAGACTGTATGAAGAAGAACGGGGCATCAGGATTGGAGGAAGACTCGTTAACAACCTGCATTATGCAGATAACACAACCTGGCTTGCTGAAAGTGAAGAGGACCTGAAGCATTTACTAATGAAGATCAAAGACCGCAGCCTTCAGTACAGATTACTCCTAAACATAAAGAAAACAAAACTCTTCAGAACTGGACCGTTTAGCAACATCGTGATAAATGGAGAAAAGATTGAAGTTATCAAGGATTTCATTTTACTTGGATTCACAATCAACAGCCATGGAAGCAGTAGTCAAGAAATCAAAAGATGCATTGCGTTGGGCAAATCTGCTGCAAAGGACCTCTTCAAAGTATAGAAGAGCAAAGATGTCACGCTGAAGACTAAGGTGCACCTGACCCAAGCCATGGTATTGGCAAAGTTACTGCACATAACACTTTGATCCCTTGTGTCATACTCATAATGTTCTTTTGTACACTCTCAAGCCATTTGCCCACCCACTTAAAGGAAAAAAATTACCTCCCAGTCACTTTTGCTGAAAGCATTCCTCCTGAGATGGGGAACCAGACAAGGATGCCCTTTATCACCGCTCTTAGTATTGTGCTGGAGGTCCTAGCCAGAGCAATTAGGCTAGATAAAGAAATAAAAGGCATCCAGATTGGCAAGAAAGAAGTAAAAGCATCTCTATTTGCAGATGACATGATCTTATACACAGAAAACCCTGGGGATTCCTCAAGAAAACTACTGAAGGTAAGAGAAGAGTTCAGCAGAGTACTGGGATACAAAATAAACATAAAAAAAATCACTTGGATTCCTCTATGCTAGCAAAAAGAACATCGAAGAGGAAATCGCCAAATCAATACCGTTTACAGTAGCCCCCAAGAAGATAAAATACTTAGAAATAAATCTTACCAGAAATGTCAAAGACTTGTATAAAGAAAACTACAATACACTTCTGCATGAAACCAAAAGAGACCTACGTAAGTGGAAAAACATACCTTGCTCATGGATAGGAAGACTGAACATTGTAAAAATGTCTATTCTACCAAAAGCTATCTATAGACACAACAAAATTCCAATCCAAATTCCAACGACATTTTTAAATGAGGTGGAGAAACAAAACATCAACTTCATATGGAAGGGAAAGAGGCCTCAGATAAGTAAAGCATTACAGAAAAAGAAGAACAAAGTGGGAGGCCTTACTATACCTGATTTTGACTACTGCCACAGTAGTCCAAACAGCCTGGTACTGGTATGACAACAGATACAAAGACCAATGGAACAGAACTGTCAATCCAGACATAAATCCATCCACACATGAGCAGATGATATTTGACAAAGTGCCCAAAGCAGTTAAAGGGGAAAAGACAGTCTTTTTAACAAATGCTGCTGGCATAACTGAATATCCATCTGCAAACAAATGAAACAAGACCTATACCTCACTCCATGCACGAAAACGAGCTCAAACTGAATCAAAGGCCTAAATATAAAATCTAAAACGATAAAGATCATGGAACGAAAAATAAGGAACACGTTAGGAGCCCTAACGCACGGCGTAAACAGTATGCAAAACATTACTAACGATGCAGAAGAAAAAGTAGATAACTGGGAGCTCCTAAATACCCAAAGACTTCACCAAAGGAGTAAAAAGATTACCTACAGACTGGGTCAGGATGCCCTACTGCCCTTCACCACCACGGGTTGGAAGCGGTGGGCAAAGCACACGGTCTTCATGATGACCCTGTGCAGGAAGTCCACGCCTTCTGCCACAAAGCCACCAGCTATTCTGGTTCTTTCTCAGCAGATCCCAGTGAAGCTGGAGAGAATTCTTGATGGACAGATTTTGTTTTCTTACTTTGAGAACTTTAAATGTGTCACCTTGCTGACTGCACGTTTCCAATTTTTTAATTTTTGTTTGTTTTGTCTGTGGTAAAAATACACATGACAAAACATATACCATCTCAAAATGTACACCTGCAATTTACCTCCATGGGCCCCGATATACATTCAGCCATTAATCTTACTGAGACTCTCTTCTGCATGACAAGTTGCTTCTCCCATGCTGCACTCAATACTCCCCCTCTGAGTTTTCACAATTTGAGTATAATGAGTTTCAGTTTGGTTCCCTTTTGAGGTTACTTAAAGTGTGTTGAGTTTCTTAAATGTGCGTATTCATTTCTTCCTTAAAATGTGATGTTTTTGGTCATTAGTTCTTCAAGTTTTCTTTTGTTCCTTTTGTTCCTATTTTTGTCTTCTTTTTTTCCTATTTTTGTATACTCAATGATGATCCATAGGACATTTAAACAAACAAACAAAAATACTTGCCATCAGGTAAATTCCTACTCATTCTGAATGTTTAGGACAGAGTGTAACATCCCCGTAGGATTTCCAAAGATGTAAATCTTTACGGAAGCAGACTGCAATCCTACTCTTGCAGAGCAGATGGTGGGTTCAAAGTACAGACCGCCCACTCTTTGGCCAAACCCAAAGCCACTGCATTGCATTCTTCCTGCTTACGTTAATTTTTTTTTCTATGAGCAGAAAATTTTAATTTTATGTCATTAAAAGTGTATTGATTGCTTTTTCTCCTGCTCAAGTCTTCTGTTGAGACTCCCCATTAAAGTTTTCACTTTAGTAATTTTACTTTTTAGCTCCCAAAAGCTCCCTTTTATATTTTCTATCACTTTCCTAGTATTCTCATTGTGTACATACATAGATTTTTTTTCTCTGTTTCTTTATTTCTTTGTCCATATTTGCCTTTCATTCTTTGAGCATATTTAAGAGTTCCTTTATTTTTCTAGTAAGTTCAATATCAGTACTTACTCAGAGTTTCTATCAATTTTTCCACTGTGAATTACCATTCTTTCCTGTTGTTGTTGTTGTCGTTGTTGTTGTTCTTAACATTCCTTTGATATTGCTGAGTTTCAGCACTTTTAGTGTTAGCTTTGGGAAACAGAGTCTTTGCCCTCCTAAGCATTTGCCCTACTTGCTGTTGGGAGTTGCTTTATTCTTTCATTCTGTAACTTCTCCAAGCCTTTTTTATCTTTTTATGTCATTATGTTGCTGTTGAGAATATGCACAGCAAAATATACAGCTATTCAATAGTTTCTACATGTACAATTCAGAAGCATTCCTCCATTTGGATTCCAACTCATAGTGACCCTATTGGACCAAGAAGGCCTGCCCCGTAGTGTTTCCAAAGCTGTCATCCTTATGGAAGCAGAGAGCCACATCTTTCTCCTGTGGAGCCGCTAGTAGGCTTGGACCACCACCTTACAGTTATCAGCTGAGTGCTAAACCATTGAGACACCTTGGTTCTTATATACAATTGAGTGACATTGATTACATTCAAGTTGTGTAACCATTCACCTTCCTTTTCTGGTCTTCCTCCCCCATTTACACAAACTCACCCCTCCCTAATTTTCCTATCTACTCTTTCAAGTTACTATGGTCAGTTTGGTCCCAAATGTTGTTCTTGTTAGGTACACTCAAATCAGCTCCTACCCAAAGTGACCCCATCTACAACAGAACTAAACACTGCCTGGTCCGGCACCGTCCTCACCACTTTTGCTACGATTGAGCCCATTGTTGAAGCCACTGTGTCAGTCCATCTCGTTGAGGGTCTTCCTCTTTTCTGCTGGCCCTCTGCATTACCAAGCATGATGTTCTTCTCCAGGGACTGATTCCTCCTGACGACATGACACAGTCTCCTCATCCTTGCTTCCAAGGAGCATTCTGGCTGTACTTCTTCCATGACAGATTTGTTCTTTTTTTTTTTTGGCAGTCCATGGTATATTCAATATTCTTTGGGAACACCACAATTCAAAGGCCTCAATTCTTCTTTGGCCTTCCTTATTCATTGTCCTGCTTTTGCATGCATATGAACTTATTGAGAGCACCATCACTTTGGTCAGTGCACGTTAGTCCTCAAGGAGAGATTTTTTTCTAACACTTAAAAGAGATCTCTCGCAGCTGATTTGCCCAAAGAAATGTATCTTTTGGTTTCTTGACTGTTGCTTCCCTGGGTGTTGATTTGGATCCAGGTAAAATGAATTCTTCTACAACTTCAATCTTTTCTTCATTTATTCAGCCATATGTGAAGATTTTTCTTTTCTCTATGTTGACAGGTAATCCATACTGAAGGCTGCAGTCTTTGATCTTCATCAGCACGTGCTTCAAGTCCTCTTCACTTTCAACAAGCGAGGATATATCATCTGCATAACACAGGTTGTTAAGGAGTCTTCCTCCATTCCTGATACCCCATTCTTCCTCTTACAGTCCAGCTTCTCAGATTATTTGTTCAGCATACAGATTGAATAGGTACAGTGAAAGGATACAACCCTGAAGTGCACATTTTCTGACTTTAAACCGTGCAATATCCTCTCGTTCTGTTCAAACTACTGCCTCTTGATCAACTTACAGATTCTTCATGAGCACAACTAAGTATTGCCCCACAAAAATAAAATACTTAGGAATAAATCTAACCAGAGACAGAAAAGATATATATACAAAGAAAACTACAAAACACTACTGCAAGAAACCAACAGATACCTACAGAAGTGGAAAAACATACTTTGCTCATGGATAGGAAGACTCGACTTTGTAAAAATGTCCATTCTACCAAAAGCAATCTATAGATACAATGCAATTCTGACCCAAATTCCAATGACATTTTTCAGTGAGATGGAGAAACAAATCATCAACTTCACACAGAAGAGAGAGAGACCCCGGATAAATAGAGCATTACTGAAAAAGAAGAACAAAGTGGCAGACCTCATACTACCTGATTTTAGAACCTATTATATCAGACGGTAGTCAAAACAGCCTAGAACTATACAACAACAGATACATAGACCAGTGGGACAGAATTGAATACCGGGATATAAATCCATCCACGTATGAGCAGCTGCTAGCAGAAAAAGTCCCAAAATCTGTTAAATGGGGAAAAGACAGCTTTTCTAACAAATGGTGCTGAGTTATCTGGATATCCAGCTGCAAAAAAAAAAAAAAAAAAAGAATGAAAGAAACAATACCCATACCTCTCAACATGCATAAAAACTAGCTCAAAAGGGATCAAAGACCTAAATATAAAATCTAAAATGATAAAGATCATGGAAGAAAAAATAGAGACAGCACTAGGAACCCTAATACATGGCATAAACAGTATACAAAACATTACTAAAAGTGCACAAAAACCAGAAGAGAAACTAACTGCGAGCTCCTAAAAATCAAATATGATCATCCAGAGACTGTACCAAAAAAGTAAAAAGATTACTTATAGACTGGGAAAACAGTTTCAGCTATGACAATAGTGATGAGAGTTTGATCTCTAAATCCTATGTTATACCTCAAAAACTAAACAAAAAAAGAGAGACAACCCAGTTAAAAAATGTGCAAGTAGTATGAACAGGCCCTTCACCAAAGAAGACAATCAGGCAGCTAACAGATACATGAGGAAATGCTCAAGATCATTAGCCATTAGAGAAATACAAATCAAAACTACACTAAGACACCATCTCATTCCAAAAATGCTGCCATTATCCACCCCCCCCCCAAAAAAAAACAACAAGATAATAAATGTTGCAGAGGTTGAGGAGAGGCTAGAACACTTATATGCTGCTGGTGGGAACGTAGAATTGTACAGCCACCTTGGAAGTTGATTTGGCACTTCCTTAAAAAGCTAGAAACAGATCTACCATATGATCCAGCAATTGCACTTCTCAGGATCTATCCTAAAGAAATGAGAGCCTTCACACAAACAGTTATATGCACACCCGTGTTCACTGCAGCACTATATACAGTAGCAAAAACATGGAAGCATCCAAGGCACCTATCAACGGATGAATGGATAATTATGGTATATTCATGCAGGGGAATATTACACAATGATAAAACAATGATGAATCCATGAAACATTTCATAACATGGAGAAATCTGGAAGGCATTATGCTGAGTGAAATTAGTCAGTTGCAAAAAGACAAATATTGCAGGATACCACTGTTATAACAACTCAGGACATAATTGAAACACAGAGGAATTTACTCTTTGATGGTTAGAGGGTGGGGAGGGAAGGGAAAAGGGATTCACTAATTAGATAGTAGACAAGGAGTATTTTAGGTGAAAAGAAAGACAACACACAATACAGGAGAGGTCAGCAAAACTGGACTTATCCAAAAGCAAACAGATTTCTTGAATACAACCAAATGCTTCAAAGGCCAGAGTAGCAGGGGTAGGGGTCTGAGAACCATGATTTCAGGAGACATCTAGGTCAATTGGCATAGCAAAATGTATTAAGAAAACATTCTGCATCCCACTTTGGTGAGTGGGGCCTGGGGTCTTAAACGCTAACAAGCCGCAACCTAAGATGCATCATCAATTGGTCTCAACCCACCTGGAGGAAAAGAGAATGAAGAACACCAAAGACACAGGGTAATTAAGAGCCCAAGAGACAGGAAGTGCCACGAAAATCCAAGGCACCATCAGCCTGATACAGGAAGAACTGGATGGTGCCTCGCTACCACCGATGATGGCCCTGACAAGGAACACAACAGAGAATCCCTGATGGAGCAGGAAAACAGTGGGATGCAGACCTCAAATTCTTGTAAAAAGACCAGACTTAATGGTCTGACTGAAACTAGAAGGACCCCAGAGGCCATGGACCCCAGACCTTCTATTAGCCCAAGACAGGGCCATTCCCAAAGCCAATTCTTCAGACTATAAGACAGAAAAATGATACCGGTGAAGAGTGAGCTTTTTGGCTCAAGTAGACACATAAGAGTATGTGGGCAGTTCTTGTCGGGAGAGGATATGAGAAGGCAATGGGGGACAGTAGCTGGCTAAATGGACACAGGGAATACAGACTGGAGGAGTGTGCTGTCTCATTAGGGGGAGAACAACTAGGAGTACATAGCAAGCTGTACATTAATTTTTATATGAGAGATTGACTTGTTTTGTAAACTTTCTTTTAATGCGCACACACACACAAGTTATGAATAGCAGATTAATATTGTCTTCTTTAGTGCTGGAAGGTGAGATCCTCAGGTTGCAAGGCACTCAAAATACAACTGGGAGAGAGTTGCCTCCTTAAAGTTGAGTAAACCTTATGGATGTGGATGGAGTCAAGCTTTCAAGGCCTTCATTGGCTGATGTGCCGCGACTCAAAATGAGAAGAAACAGCTGCAAAAATCCATTAATGATTGGAATGTGGAATGTATGAAGTATGATTCTAGGAAAATTGGAAATTGTCAGAAATGAAATGAAAAGTGTAAACATTGCTATCCTAGCATTAGTGAGCTGAAATGGTCTGGTAGTGGTGACTTTGAATGGGAAAATCATATGGTCAACTATGCTGGGAACAACACATTGAAGAGGAATGGTGTTGCATTTATCATCAAAAAGGACATTTCAAGAACTATCCTGAAGGACAATGGTGTCAGTTATAGGACAATATCCATACACCTACAAGGCAAGTCAGGTCATATGGCTGTTATGCAAATTTATGCACAAACCAGTAAGGCCAAAGATGAAGAAACTGAAGAATTCTACCATATTCTGCAGTCTGAAATTGATCAGACATGCAATCAGGATGATTTGATAATTACTGGTGATTGGAATGTGGAAGTTAGAGACCAAGAAAAGGATAGGTAGTTGGAAAATATGGCGTTGGTGATAGAAACAAAGCCGGAGATTGTATGACAGAATTTGGTAAGACCAATGAGTTCTTCATCGCAAATACCTTTCCTCAACAACATAAATGGTGACCTTACCAGGTGGAACACACAGTAATCAAATTGACTGCATCCGTGGAAAGAGACAGTGGAAAAGCTCAGTATCATCAATCAGAATAACTCCAGAGGCCAACTTGTAACAGACCTTCAAGTGAACATACACAAGTTCAAGTAACTGCTGAAGAAAATTAGAACAAGTCCACCTGAGATAAAGTATGACCTTCAGCATCTTCCACTTAAATTTACAGACAATCTCAAGAATAGATCTGACACGTTGAATGATAATGACTGAAGACAGAGGAACTGTAGAATGACATCAAAGATGTACATGAAGAAACAAGATGTCATTAAAAAGACAGGAAAGAAGGAAAAGACCAAAATGATGTCAGAAGAGACTCTGAAACTTGCTGTTGAACACGGAGTAGCTAAATCAACAGGAAGAAATGACGAAGCAAAATAACTGAACAGAAGATTTCAAAGGGCTGCTCAGGAAGACAAAGTAAAGTATATAACAATATGTTCAAAGACCTGGAGGTAGAACATCAAAAGGGAAAAACACACCTGACATTTCTCAAGCTGAACGAATTGGAGAAAAAATTTAGGCCTCGAGTTGCAATAGTGAAGCATTCTGTGGGGACAATACTGAACTATGAAGGAAGCATTAAAAGAGGATGGTAGGAATACACGGAGTCACAATACCAAATAGAATTAGTTTATATTCAACCATTTTGAGAAGTATCATATGATTAGCATGTGATGGTTCTGAAGAAAGGTATCCAAGCTGCATTGAAAGCATTGGCAGAAAAGAAAGTTCCAGGAATTGACAGAATACCAGTTGATATGTTTCAACAAATGGATGCAGCACTGGAAGTGTTCACCCCTCTATGCCAAGAAATTTAGAAGACAGCTACCTGGCCGACTGACTAGGAGTAATCCATATTTATGCCTATTCCCAAGAAATATGATCCAACTGAATTCTGAAATTATAGAAGAACATCATTAATTTCACATGCAAGTATAATTTTGCTAAAAATCATTCAAAACAGGCTGCAGCAGGATTTCGACAGGGAACTGCCAGAAATTCAAGCCAGGATCAGAAGTGGGTGTGGAACCAGGATATCATTGCTGATGTCAGATGGATTCTGGCTCAAAGCACAGAATACCAGAAAGATATTTACCTGTGTTTTATTAACTATGCAAAGACATTCAACTGTGTAGATCATAAAAAATTATGGATAACATTGCGAACTTCAGAACACTTTATTGTGCTCATGAGGAATCTGTACACAGATCAAGACACAGTCATTCTAAAGAACAAGGGGATACTGTGTGGTATAAAGTCAGAAAAAGTGTGTGTCAGGATTGTGTTTTTCCACTATATTCATTCAGTGTGTACGCTGAACAAAGAAGCCGAAAAGCTGAACGACATGAAAAAGAATAGTGCATCAGGATTGGAAGAAGATTCACTAATAACCTGTGAGATGCAGATGATACGATTTTGCTGAAAGTGAACAGGACTCAAAACACTTATTGGTGAAGGTCAAAGATCATAGATTCAGTATGGGTTTTACCTCAACACAAAGAAAAAATCCTTCCAACTGGACCAATAACCAACATCATGATAAATGGAGAAAAGATTGAAATTTTCAAGGATTTCATTTTACTTGGATCCATAATCAACACCCATGGAAGTGGCAATCAAATGGTGGATGCATTGAGCAAATCTACTGCAAAATACCAATTTAATGTGTTGAAAAGCAAAGATGTTACCACAAAGACCAAAGCGCACCTGACCTAAGCCATGGTGTTTTCATTCACCTCATATGCATGAGAAAGCTGGATGATGAATAAGGAAGACCAAAGAAGAATTGACAATTTTGAATTGTGGTGCTGATGAATAATATTGAAATTACCATGGACTGCCAAAAGAACAAACAAACCTGTCTTGGAAGAAGTACAACCACAATGCTCCTTAGAAGCGAGGATGGTGAGACTACGTCTCACATACGTTGGATATGTTATCAGGAGGGATCAGCCCCTTGACAAGGCCATTGTGCTTGGTAAAGTAGAGAGCCAGTGAAAAATAGGAAGACCCTCAGCAGGATGGACTGACTCAGTGGCTGCAGCAATGGGCTCAAGTATAAAAATGATTGTGAGGGTGGTGTAAGGCTGGGCAGTGTTTAGTGCTATTGGGCATAGGGTCCCTCTGAGTCAGAAGCAACTCGAGGGCACCTAATAACAACATTGTAAATGATTCCCACACGTGTGTTATTTTCTCATACTGTATTGTCATCCATGTTGCTGTAATGCTAGAAGCTCTGCCACCAGTATTTCAAATACCAGCAGGGTCACCCATGGTGGACAGGTTTCACCTGAGCTTCCTAAGACAAACTAGGATAAAGGACCTGGTAGCCTACTTCTCAACATTAGCCAGTGAAAACTATATTAAGGGCAAAGGAACATTGTCTGATATAGTGCTGGAAAACGAGCCCCTCAGGTTGGAAGACACTCAAAATAGGACTGGGGAAGAGCTTCCTCCTCAAAGTAGAGTCAGCCTTACTGACATGGATGAAGACAAGCTTTGGGGGCCTTCATTTATTCATGTGACACAACTCAAAATGAGAAGAAATCCCCGCAAACATCCATTAATAATAAGAATGTACATTAATAATCAGTGTACAATGAATGACTCTAGGAAAATTGGAAGTTATAAAAAATGAAATGGAACACATTAACATTGATATCCTAGGCATTAAAAAAAAAAAAATAGAGAGCTTAAATGGACTGGTAAAGGCTATTTTGAATTGACTATCATATGATCTACTCTGCTGAGAACGACAAATTAAAGAGGTATGGCAGTGCATTCATCATCAAAAAGAATATTTGAAGCTCTAACCTCAAGCACAACGCTGTCAATGATAGGCAAATATCCACAAACCTACAAGGAAGACAAGTTAATATGACTATTTTTCAAATTGAAACACCAACCACTAAGACAAAAGATAAAGAAATTGACAGTTCGTACCACCTTCTGCAGTCTGAAATTGAACAAACATGCAATCAAGATGCATTAATAATTACTGGTGATTGGAATGCAGATGTTGGAAACAAAGAAGTAGACACAGTAGTTGGAAAATACGGCCTTGGTGATATAAACAATGCCAGGGACCGCATGGCCTGACAGAGCTTTTCACGACCAATGACTTCTTCATTACAAGTACCTTTTTTCAACAAAATAAACATCATGTATACCTGTCAATCTCACCAGAATAAATACACAGGAATCAAAATGACTAAGTCTGTGGAAAGAGACTATGGAAAAGCTCAATTCAGTCATAAGAAACACGGGGATGACTCCGGGAAACATCATCCATTGCTCATAAGCAAGCTCAAGCTGAAGCTGAAGAGAATCAGAACAAGTCAACAACGGCCAAAGTATGAACCTGGGTATATCCCACCTGAACTTAGAGGTCATCTGAGAATATATTTGACTCATTAAACACTAATGACCAAAGGCCACACAGACAGTGGGATGACATCAAGGGCATGAAGAAAGTTGAGAATCCACTAAAAAGTAATGAAAGTAAAAGACCAAAATAGATGTCAAAAAAGGATCTGATCCTTGCTGTTGAATGTGGAGTAAATAAAGTAAAAGGAAGAATTGATAAAGTAAAAGAGCTGAAAAGAGGATTTAAACGACAGCTAGAAAAGACAAAGTGAAGTATTATAATGAAATGTGCAAAGACCTGTTGTTAGGTGCTGTCAAGTTGGTTCCAACTCATAGTGACCCTGTGCACAACAGAATGAAACACTGCCCAGTCGTGAGCCATCCTTACAATCCTTGTTATGCTTGAGCTCACTGTTGCAGTCACTGTGTCAGTCCAACTCCTTGAGGGTCTTCCTCTTTTCCGCTGACCCTGTAATCTGCTGAGCATGATGTCCTTCTCCAGGGACTCTTCCGTCCTGGCAACATGTCCAAAGTATGGAAGATGCAGTTTTGCCATCCTTGCCTCTAAGGAGCATTCTGGCTGTACCTCTTCTAAGACAGACCTGTTTGTTATTTGGCAGTCCATGGCATATTCAACATTCTTCACCAATACCTCAATTCAAAGGCATCAATTCTTTTTCAGTCTTCCTTATTCATTGCCCAGCTTTCACATGCATATGACGCGATTGAAAATACCATGGCTTAGGTCAGGCGCACCTTAGTCTTCAGGGTGACATCTTTGCTTATCAACACTTTGAAGAGGTCCTTTGCAGCAGATTTACCTAATGCAATGCATCTTTTGATTTCTTGACTGCTGCTTCCATGGATGTTGATTGTGGATCCAAGTAAAATGAAATCCTTCACAACTTCAAGCTTCTCTCTGTTTATCACGATGTTGCTCAATGGTCCAGTTGTGAGGATTTTTGTTTTCTTTATGTTGAGATGCAATCCATACTGAATGTTGTGGTCTTTGATATTCATTAGTAAGTGGTTGAAGTCCTCTTCACTTTCAGCAAGCAAGGTCCTGTCATCTGCATAACACAGGTTCTTAATAAGTTTTCCTCCAATCCTGATGCCCAGTTTTGCTTCGTATAGTCCAGCTTCTTGTATTATTTGCTCAGTATACAGATTAAATACTTATGGTGAAAATACACAACCCCAACGCACGACTTTCCTGACTTTAAACCAATCAGTATTTCCTTGATCTGTCTGAACAACCACCTCTTCATCTATGTAAAGGTCCCTCATGAGCACAATTAAGTGTTCTGGAATTCCCATTCTTCGCACTGTTATCCATAGCTTGTTATGATCCACACAGTCAAATGCCTTTGCATAGTCAATAAAACACAGGTAAACGCCCTTCTGGTATTCTCTCCCTTCAGCCATGATCCATCTGACATCAGCAAGGATATCCCTGGTTCCACATCCTTTTCTGAAACCGGACTGAATTTCTGGCAATTCCCTGTCGATATACTGCTGCAGCCATTTTTGAATGATCTTCAGCAAAATTTTGCTTCCATGTGATATTAATGATATTGTTCTCTAATTTCCACATTCAATTGGATCATCTTTCTTGGGACTAGGCATAAATATGAATCTCTTCCAGTCAGTTGGCCAGGAAGCTGTCTTCCATATTTCTTGGCATAGATGAGTGAGCATCTCCAGCGATGCATCTGTTTGTTGAAACATTGCAATGGATATTCCATCAATTCCTGGTGCCTTGTTTTTCACAAATGCCTTCAGAGAAGTTTGGGCTTCTTCCTTCAGTACCATCGGTTCCTGATCATATGCCACCTCTTGGAATAGTTGAACATCGACTAATTCTTTTTGGTATAATAACTCAGTGTATTCCTCCCATCTTCTTTTGATGCCTCCCGTGTCATTTAATATTTTCCCCATGGAATCCTTCACCATTGCAACTCGAGGCTTGAATTTTTCTTCAGCTCTTTTGGCTTGAGAAATGCCGAGTGTGTTCTTCCCTTTTGGTTTTCCATCTCCAGCTCTTTGCACATGTCATTATAATGTGCGTTTACTTTGTCTTCTAGAGATCCCCTTTGAAATCTTCTGTTCAGTTCTTTTACTCCACAAATTCTTTCTTTTGCTTTAGCTGCTCAATGCTCAAGAGCAAGTTTCATAGTCTCCGCTGACATCCATCTTGGTCTTTTCTTTCTCTCCTGTCTTTTCAATGACCTCTTTCTTTCTTCATGTATGATGTCCTTGATGTCATTCCACAACTCGTCTGGTCTTCAGTCACTAGTGTTCAATGCATCAACTCTATTCTTCAGATGATCTCCAAATTTAGGTGGGACACACTCAAGTTCATATTTTGGCTCCAATGCACTTGTTCTGATTTTCTTCATTTTTGGCTTGAACTTGCATATGAGCAATTGATGGTCTGTTCCACGGTTGGCCCCTGGCCTTGTTCTGATGGATGATATTGAGCTTTTCCATTGTCTCTTTCCACAGATGTAGTCAATTTGATTTCTGTGTGTTCCATCTGGTGAGGTCCATGTGTATAGATACCATTAATGTTGGTGAAAGAAGGTATTTGCAATGAAGAGGTCATTGTTCTTGCAAAATTCTATCATTCGATCTCTGGCATTGTTTCTATCACCAAGGCCATATTTTCCAACTACTGGTCCTTCTTTTTTGTTTCCAACTTTTACATTCTAAAAAAATTTCTAGTTGCCAGTAATTACCAATGCATCTTGATTGCATGTTCAATCAATGTTGGACTGCTGTAGCTGATAAAAATCCTTTACTTATTCATCTTTGGCCCTAGTGATTGGTGCATAAATTTGGATAATAGTCATATTAACTCGTCTTCCTTGTAGCTGTATGCATATTATCCTACCACTGACAGCGTTGTATTTCAGGATAGATCTTGAAATGTTCTTTTTGACCATGAATTCAACACCATTCCTCTTCGAGTTGTCATTCCCAGAATAGTAGGCTATATGGTCGTCCGATTCAAAATGGCCAATACCAGCCCATTTCAGCTCACTAATGCCTAGGATATCAATGTTTATGCATTCCATTTCATTTTTGATGATTTCCAGTTTTCCTCGATTCATATTTCATACGTTCCAAGTTCCAATTATTACTGGATTTTTGCAGCTGTTTCTTCTCATTTTGAGTTGTGCCACATCAGCAAATAAAGGTCTCGAAAGCTTTACTCCATCCATGTCATTAAGGTGGACTCTACTTTGTAGAGGAACTCTTCCCCAGTCATCTTTTGAGTGCCTTCCTACCTGGGGAGCTCATCTTCCAGCACTATATCAGACAATGTTCCGCTGCTATTCGAAAGGTTTTCACTGGCTAATGTTTTTCAGAAATAGAATGCAGGGTCCTTCTTCCTAGTCTGTCTTAGTTTGGAAGCTCAGCCGAAACCTGTCCTCCATGGGTGACACTGCTGGTATCTGAACACCAATGGCATAGCTTCCAGCATCACAGCAACACGCAAGCCCCCACAGTACGACAAACTGACAGACGTGGGGGTGCAAAGACCTTGAGTACAAAAGCCAAAAGGAAAGAACATACTCACCATTTCTCAAGCTGAAAGAACGGAAGAGAAAATTCAAGTCTTAAGTTGCAATATGTATACTGAGCAAATATTTGAGAAGCTGGATTATATGAAGAAGGAGGGGACATCAGGATTGGAGGAAAAAAATATTAACAACATGTGTTATGTAGATGACACAACCTTGTTTGTTGAACGTGAATAGGACTTGAAGCACTTATTAAGATCAGAGACCACATCCTTTAGTATGGATTACACCTCAATAAAAACAAAAATATCCTCACAACTGTACGAATAAGCAACATCATGATGAATCGAGAAAAGTCTGAAGTTGTCAAGCATTTCATTTTACTTGGATTCACAATCAACAGCCATGGAAGCAGCAGTCAAGAAATCAAAAGACACATTGCATTAGACAAATCTACTGAAAAAAACCTCTCTTAAGTGGTGAAAATAAAAATTTTTACCTTGAGGACTAAGGTGCATGTGACACAAGCCATGGTGTTTCCAATCACCTCATATGCATGTGAAAGCTGGACGATGAATAAGGAAGACAGAAGAAGAATCGATGCCTTTGCATTTGGCTGTTGTAGAAGATAATCGACTATACCATGATGTCAAAAGAATGAACAAATCTGTCTTGGAAGAAGTACAACCAGAATACTCCTTAGAAACAAGGATGGCAAGTCTACATCTCACATACTTTGGACATATTTTCAGGAGGAATCAGTCCCTGGAGAAGGCCATCATGCTTGGTTATAGAGGAAGACCCTCAATGAAATGGATTGACTCAGTAGCTGCAACAATGGGCAAAAGCATAGCAACAATTGTGAGGATGGCACAGAATTGAGAAGTGTTTTGTTCTATCTATGAGTCAGTATTGACTAAATTTGCCTAGCAACAAGTTGCAATTTTGAAAGATTCTATGGGGAAAATATTAAATGACACAATGCATCAAAAGAAGATGGAAGGAGTACAGAGAGTCATTGTACCAAAAAGAATCTGTTGACGCTCAGCCCTTTCAGGAAGGACTATGTAATCAAGCACCGAAGGTGCTGAAGGAAGAAGTCCAAGCTTCACTGAAGGTATTGGTAAACAAAGAAAGAAAGAAAAAAACAAGGCTCCAGGAATAGACAGAATATCAAGTGGGATGTTCCAAGAAATGGACCCAGAGCTGGAAGCACTCACTCATTTATGCCAAGAATTTGGAAGATAGTAATCTGGCCAACCAACAGGAAGAAATTGATATTTGTGCCCAATCCAGAGCAAGGTGATCCAACAGAATGCAGAAATTATCAAATAATACCATTACTATCACACACAAGTAAAATTTTGCTGAAGATCTTTTGAAACCAAATGCAGTAATACATCAACAAGGAACTGCCAGAAATTCAAGCTGCAGACAGAAGAGGACATGGAATGAGGGATATCATTGCTGATGTCAGATGGATCCTGGCTGAAAGCAGAGAATACCTAAAACATATCTACCTCGGTTTTACTGACTGTGCAAAGGCATTCAACTGTATGGATCATAACAAATTATGAATAACATTACGAAGAATGGATATTCCACAACACTTAACTGTTTTGAGGAGGAAACTACATAGACCAACATACAGTCATTTCAATAGAATAAGGGGATACTGCATAGTTTTAAATCAGGAAGGTGCCTTAGGGTTGTATCCTTTCACCATACTTATTAAATCCACATGCTGAATAAAAAATCCATGAAGCTGGACTCTATGAAGAAGAAAAGGGCATCAGGATTCGATGAAGACTCATTAACTACTAGCGATATGCAGATGACACAACTATGCTAGCTGAAAGTGAAGAGCACCTGAAACACTCATAATATCAAAGACTACAGCCTTCAATATGGATTACACCTCAATTTAAAGAAAACAAAACCCTCACAAGCAGACCAGTAAGCAATGTCATGATAAAACAAGAAAAGATTGAATTTGTCAAGGATTTCATTTTACTTGGATCCACAGTCAATACCCATGGAAGCAGCTGTCAAGAAATCAAAAGAACTGTTGCACTGGGCAAATCTGTTGCAAAAGACCTCTTTAAAGTGTAAACAAGCAAATACGTCACTTTCAGGTCTAAAGTGCTCATGACCCAAGCCATGGTTTTTTCAGTCCCTCATGTACATGCGAAAGCTGGACAAAGAATAAAGAAGACTGAACTGTTGCATTTGAATTGCAGTGTTGGCAAAAAATATTGAATATACTGTGGACCCCTAGAAAAAGGAATAAATCTGCTTGGGAGAAGTAAAACACAGCCAGAATGCTCCTTAGAGGCAAGGATGGTGAGACTTCACCTCATGTACTTAGGATATGTTATGGAGGGACCAGTCCTTGAAGAAGGAAATCATATTTGGTAAAGTAGTTGTCATTGTTGTTAGGTGCCATCTAGTCAGTTCCAACTCATAGTGACCCTATATAAAACAGAACAAAACACTGCCTGGACCTGTGCCATCCTTACAATTTGTGTTATGCTTAAGCCCATTACTGGAGCCACTGTGTCAGTCTATCTTGTTGGGGGCCTTCCTTTCATAACAATTGTGGATAACGTTGTGAAGTACGGGGATTTTAGAACATTTAATTTTGCTAACGTGGAATCTGTACATAGACCATAAATCAGTTCCTCAGGCAGAACAAGGGAATAGTGTGTGCTTTAAAATCAGGAAAGGTATGCATCAGGGTTGTATCCTTTCACCGTACATACTCAATTTATATGCTGATCAAATAATGTGAGAAGCTGGACTATCTGAAGAAAAGTGTGCCATCAGGATTGCAAGAAGACTCATTAATAATTTGAGAGAGGCAGATGATACCGCCTTGCTTACTGAAGGCAAAGTGGATTTGAAGCACTTACTGGTAAAGATCAAAGACTACAGCCTTCAGTATGAATTACACTCCAACATAGTGAAAAGAAAAATCCTTACAATCGGGCCAACAAGCAACATCATGATAAACAGAGAAAAGGTGGAAGTTGTCAAGGATTTCATTTTACCTGGATACACCATCAGTGCCAGCAGTCAGTAAATAAAATGATGTATTGAACTGGGCAAATCTTCTGCATAAAGACCTCTTTAAAGTGTTGAATAGCAAAGGTGTTACTTTTTCGACTAAGGTGCACCTGACCCAAGCCACGGTATTTTCCATCACCTCACAGGCATTCAAAAGCTGGACAATGAATAAGGAAGTCTGAAGAAGAACTGATGCCCTTGAGTTATGGTGTTGGAGAAGGATACTGAATATACTATGAACTGCCAGAAGAATGAACAAATCTGTCTTGGGAGAAGTGCAGAGTGTTCCTTGGAAGCAAGGATGGAAAAATTTCATCTCATACACTTTGGACATGTTATCGGGGGGAAGAACATCATGCTTGGTAGAGGGCCAGCAAGAAAGAAGAAGACCCTCGACCAGATGGATTAGCACAGTGTCTGCAAACAATGGATTCAAACATAGCAGCCATCTAAGGTACAGCCGCAGAGCCCACCCACCGAAGTGCTTTAGGAATAGAGACATACCTACCTCACTGGCACTTGGGGGAAGCCTGTCAGCATCCTGCCCCCCCTGGAGTATGAACCCCTGCTGCTACTAGAATCTGGTGTACAAAACTATCACCAGTTCTTCTCTAGGTGGAAATGTAACAGTCTGCTCCACACACTTGATGCCCCAAAATCAGATTCTACTGAAGAATAGTGAATGGACTCTTAGGTTCACATATCTGGTAACAGCCCAAACCAGCTAGTAATAGGACATAAGTGAGTCAAGGGCTACAACATTCAAGACAGCGCAATCTAGTAGCCCATCTACGTACATTGAAAGAAAACAAAACAAGATAAGACTCAGTGACCAAATATAGATTAAATCACTACAACATCTTAGTGATGGCTCAGAGACAGCAGGTGATATCAAAACACATATAGAAGCAGACCATGATTGCTTCTACAACTCCCCAAACTAAAGAATCAAAATCTTTTCCAAATGAAGATACAATCCTGGAATTGCCAGATACAGAATAAAAAACAAACTAATTTACAGAATTCTTCAAGACATCAGGGATGACCTCAGAAATGAAATAAGGCAATTTACAGAAAAAGCCAAGGAACACACTGATAAAGCAGTTCAAGGTCTCAAAAAGATTATTCAAGAACATAGTGGAAAAGTTAATAAGCTGCAAGAATCCATAGAGATACAGCATTCAGAAATCCAAAAGATTAACAATAATATTACAGAATTAGACAACGCAATACGAAGTCAGAGGAGCAGACTCGAGCAATTAGAATGCAGAGTGGGAGCTCTGAAGGACCAGGGAATTGACACCAATATAGCTGGAAAAAATCAGATAAAAGAATTAAAAAAAATGAAGAAATCCTAAGAATCGTGTGGGACTCTATCAAGAAGAATAACTTGCATGTGATTGGAGTCCCAGAACGGGGAGGGATATCAGAAAACACAGAGAGAATAGTTGAAGATCTGTTGGCAGAAATCTTCCCTGACATCATGAAAGACGAAAGGATATCTATCCAAGATGCTCATCGAACCCCATTTAAGACTGATCCAAAAAGAAAATCACCAAGACGTATTATCATCAAACTTGCCAAAACGAAAAATAAAGAGAAAATATTAAAAGCAGCCAGGGATAAAATAAAGGTCTCCTACAAGGGAGAATCAATAAGAATAAGTTCAGACTACTCAGCAGAAACCATGCAGGCAAGAAGGCAATGGGATGACATATACAGAGCACTGAAGGGGAAAAACTGTCAGCCAAGGATCATATATCCAGCAAAACTCTCTCTGAAATATGAAGGTGAAATTAAGACATTTACAGATAAACACAAGCTTAGAGAATTTGTAAAAACCAAACCAAAGCTACAAGAAATACTAAAGGGGGAAATTGTTTGATAAGAAAAACAATAATATCAGACACCAGCACAACACAAGGTCACAGAACAGAGCATCCTGATATCAACCCAAATAGGGAAATCACAAAAACAAATTAAGATTAATTTTAAAAAGAAAAAAACACTCAAAACAAGGAATCATTGAAGTCAATCTGTAAAAGATCATAATAATCTAAAAGAGGGACTAAATACAGGTGGCATAGAACTGCCATATGGTGAGGGATACAAGGCGATACAGGACAATACAAGTTAGGTTTTTACTTAGAAAAATAGGGGTAAATAGTAAGGTAACCACAAAGAGGTATAACAACTCCACAACTCAAAATAAAAACCAAGAAAAACATAACGACTCAGCAAACATAAAGTCAGATACTATGAAAAAGAGGAACACACAATTTACAAAGAAAAATGTCTCAGCACAAAAAAGTAAGTGGAAAAATGAAATTGTGAACAACACACATAAAAAGGCATCAAAATGACAGCACTAAACACATGCTTATCTATAATTACGCTGAATGTAAATGGACTAAAGGCATCAATAAAGAGACAGAGAGTCACGGACTGGATAAAGAAACACGATCCGTCTATATGCTGCCTACAAGAGACACACTTTAGACTTAGAGACACAAACAAACTAAAACTCAAAGGATGGAAAAAAATATATGAAGCAAACAATAAGCAAAAAAGAGCAGGAGTAGCGATATTAATTTCTGACAAAATAGACTTTAACGTTAAATCCACCACAAAGGATAAAGAAGGACACTACATAATGATAAAAGGAAAAATTGCCCAGGAAGATATAACCATATTAAATATTTATACACCCAATGACAGGGCTGCAAGATACATAAAACAAACTTTTTCAGAACTGAAAAGTGAGATAGACACCTCCACAATTATACCAGGAGACTTTGACACACCACTTTTGGAGAAGGACAGGACATCCAGTTAGAAGCTCAATAGAGACACGGAAGACCTAATTACAACAATCAACCAACTTGACCTCATTGACTTATACAGAACACTCCACCCAACTGCTGCAAAGTATACTTTTTTTTCTAGTGCACATGGAACATTCTCTAGAATAGACCACATATTAGGTTTTAAAACAAACATTTGCAGAATCCAAAACATTCAAATATTACAAAGCATCTTCTCAGACCACAAGGCCATAAAAGTGGAAATCAATAACGCAAAAATTATGGAAAAGAAATCAAATACTTGGAAACTGAACAATAACCTGCTCAAAAAAGACTGGGTTATAGAAGACATTAAGGAGGGAATAAAGAAATTCATAGAATGCAACGAGAATGAAAATACTTCCTATCAAAACCTCTGGGACACAGCAAAACCAGTGCTCAGAGGTCAATTTGTAATGATAAATGCACACATACTAAAAGAAGAAAGAGCCAAAATCAGAGAACTGTCCCTACAATTTGAACAAATAGAAAGTGAGCAACAAAAGAATCCATCGGGCACCAGAAGAAAACAAATAATAAAAATTAGAGCTGAACTAAATGAATTAGAGAACAGAAAAACAATTGAAAGAATTAACAAAGCCAAAACTGGTTCTTTGAAAAAATTAACAAAATTGATAAATCATTGGCCAGACTGACTAAAGAAATACAGGAAAGGAAACAAATAACCCAAATAAGAAACGAGATGGGTCACATCACAACAGACCCAACTGAAATTAAAAGAATCATGTCAGATTATTGCGAAAAAGTACACTCTAACAAGTTTGCAAACCCAGAAGAAATGGATGAATTCTTAGAAAAAACTACCTACCTAAACTAACACAATCAGAAGAACAACTAAATAGACCCATACCAAAAATGAGATTGAAACAGTAATCAAAAAACTCCCAACAAAAAAAAAACCCTGGCCCGGATGGCTTCACTGCAGAGTTCTACCAAACTTTCAGAGAAGAGTTAACACCACTACTACTAAAGGTATTTCAAAGCATAGAAAATGATGGACTATTGCCTAGCTCATTCTATGAAGCCACTATATCCCTGATTCCAAAGCCAGGTAAAGACATCACAAAAAAAGAAAATTACAGACCTATATCCCTCATGAACATAGATGCAAAAATCCTCAACAAAATTCTAGCCAATAGAATTCAACAACATATCAAAAAAATAATCCACCACGACCAAGTGGGATTTATACCAGGTATGCAAGGCTGGTTTAATATTCGAAAAGCCATTAATGTAATCCACCACACAAATAAAACAAAAGACAAAAACCACATGGTCTTATCAATTGATGCAGAAAAAGCATTTGACAAAGTCCAACACCCTTTTATGATAAAAACTCTCAGCAAAATAGGAATTGAAGGAAAATTCCTCAACATAATAAAGGGCATCTTTTTATACAAAGCCAACAGCCAACATCACTCTGAATGGAGAGAGCCTGAAAGCATTTCCCTTGAGAACGGGAACCAGACAAGGATGCCCTTTATCACCACTCTTATTCAACATCGTGCTGGAAGTCCTAGCCAGGGCAATTAGGCTAGACAAAGAAATAAAGGGTATCCGGATTGGCAAGGAGGAAGTAAAGTTATCACTATTTGCAGATGACATGATTTTATACACAGAAAACCCTAAGGAATCCTCCAGAAAACTACTGAAACTCGTAGAAGAGTTTGGGAGAGTCTCAGGTTATAAGATAAACATACAAAAATCACTTGGATTCCTCTACATCAACAAAAAGAACATCGAAGAGGAAATCACCAAATCAATACCATTCACAGTAGCCCCGAAGAAGATAAAATACTTAGGAATAAACCTTACCAAAGATGTAAAAGACCTATATAAAGAAAACTACAAGTACTACTACAAGAAACTGAAATGGACCTAGTTAAGTGGAAAAACATACCTTGCTCATGGATAGTTAACATAGTAAAAATGTCTATTTTACCAAAACCCATCTATACATACAATGCACTTCCAATCCAAATTCCAATGACATTTTTTAATGTGATGGAGAAACAAATCACCAACTTCATATGGAAGGGAAAGAAGCCTCAGATAAGCAAAGCATTACTGAAAAAGAAGAAGAAAGTGGGAGGCCTCATTCTACCTGATTTTAGAACCTATTATACAGCCACAGTAGTCAAAACAGCCTGGTATTGGTACAACAACAGGCACATAAACCAATGAAACAGAACTGAGAACCCAGATATAAATCCATCCACATATGAGCAGCTGATATTTGACAAAGGGCCAGTGTCAGTTAATTGGGGAAAAGATAGTCTTTTTAACAAATGGTGCTGGCATAACTGGATATCCATTTGCAAAAAAATGAAACAGGACCCATACCTCACACCATGCACAAAAACTAACTCCAAGTGGATCAAAGACCTAAACTAAAGACTAAAACAATAAAGATCATGGAAGAAAAAATAGGGACAACTTTAGGAGCCCTAATACAAGGCATAAACAGAATACAAAACATTACCAAAAATGACGAAGAGAAACCAGATAACTGGGAGCTCCTAAAAATCAAACACCTATGCTCATCTGAAGAGTTCACCAAAAGATTAAAAAGACCACCTACAGACTGGGAAAGAATTTTCAGCTACGACATCTCCGACCAGCGCCTGATCTCTAAAATCTGTATGATTCTGTTAAAACTCAACCACAAAAACACAAACAACCCAATCAAGAAGTGGGCAAAGGATATGAACACACACTTCACTAAAGAAGATATGCAGGCAGCTAACCGATACATGAGAAAATGCTCTCGCTCATTAGCCATTAGAGAAATGCAAATTCAAACTATGATGCGATTCTATCTCACTCCAACAAGGCTGGCATTAATCCAAAAAACACAAAATAATAAATGTTGGAGAGGCTGCAGAGAGATTGGAACTCTTATACACTGCTGGTGGGAATGTAAAATGGTACAACCACTTTGGAAATCTATCTAACGTTTTCTTAAACAGTTAGAAATAGAACTACCATACAACCCAGAAATCCCGCTCCTCGAAATATACCCTAGAGAACTAAGAGCCTTCACACAAACAGATATATGCACACCCATGTTTATTGCAGCTCTGTTTACAATAGCAAAAAGCTGGAAGCAACCAAGGTGTCCCATTAACGGATGAATGGTTAAATAAATTGTGGTATATTCACACAATGGAATACTACACATTAATAAAGAACCATGACGAATCTGTGAAACATTTCATAACGTGGGGGAACCTGGAAGGCATTATGCTGAGCGAAATTAGTCAGAGGCAAAAGGACAAATATTGTATAAGACCACTATTATAAGATCTTGAGAAATAGTATAAACTGAGAAGAACACATACTCTTGTGGTTACAAGGTGAGGAGGGAGGGAGGGTGGGAGAGGGTTATTTACTGATTAGTTAGCAGATAAGAACTACTTTAGGTGAAGGGAAGGACAATACTCAATACACGGAAGGTCAGCTCAACTGGACTGGACCCAAAACAAAGAAGTTTCTGAGATAAACTGATTGCTTCAAACATCAGTGGAGCATGGCGGGGGTCTGGGGACTATGGCTTAAGGGGACTTCTAAGACAATTGGCAAAATAATTCTATTATGAAAACATTCAGCATCCCACTTTGAAATGTGGCGTCTGGGGTCTTAAGTGCTAACAAGTGGCCATCTAAGATGCATCAATTGGTCTCAACCCATCAGAATCAAACGAGAATGAAGAACACCAAGGTCACAAGATAACCATGAGCCCAAGAGACAGAAAGGGCCACATGAACCAGAGACTTACATCATCCTGAGACCAGATGAACTAGATGGTGCCCGGCCACAACCGATGACTGCCCTGACAGGGAGTACAACAGAGAACCCCTGAGGGAGCAGGAGATCAGTGGGATGCAGACCCCAAATTCTCATAAAAAGACCAGACTTAATGGTCTGATTAAGACTAGAGGAATCCCAGCTGTCATGGTCCCCAAACCTTCTGTTGGCCCAGAATAGGAACCATTCCCGAAGACAACTTATCAGACATGGAAGGGACTGGACAATGGGTTGGAGAGAGATGGTGGCTAAGAGTGAGCTACTTGTATCAGATGGACACTTGAGACTGTGTTGGCATCTCCTGTCTGCAGGGGAGATAGGAGGGTAGAGAGGGTTAGAAACTGGCAAAATTGTCAGAAAGGAGAGACTGGGAGGGCTGACTCATTAGGTGGAGAGTAAGTGGGAGTATGGAATAAGGTGTATATAAGCTTATATGTGACAGACTGACTTGATTTGTAAACGTTCACGTAAAGCTCAATAAAAATTATTAAAAAAACATAGCAGCCATTTTGAGGATGGCGCAGGGACAGGCAGTGTCTCATTCTGCTGTACACAGAGTCACTATGAGTCAGAATGGACTAAACAGCACCAAACAACAACAACAAAGATGGTAGTGTGGATACATATCCTGTTATGTAATCTTCAAAGAGTATTACAATCAGATAGCTAGAAAACTTATCTAAGGGAAAATAAGACGCCAAAGTTCATACCAGCAGGAGCCTGCATTAATATCATAGCAAGAAACAGGTCATGGTTATTGCAGCCAGGAAATTAGCATCTATATCCAACTGAAGAAGAACTCAAGATATGTATACTTGGAAACTAAATCCACATCCCAATAGGAACCCTGGTGGCACAGTGTTTAAGAGTTACAGCTGCCAACCAAAAGGTCAGCAGTTCAAATCCACCAAACGCTCCTTTGAAAACCATGTGGCAGTTCTACTCCTTCCTATAGAGTTGCTGTGCATCAGAAACCACTTGATGGCAATAGTAATGGGCAGCAGTAAATACGGCATATTTATTACAGTCAAGAGGTTAGCATGCATACCCAAAGAAAAACACGATGGGTTAAAACAAGCTCTAAGACTAAATATTTACCTAGAATATAGTAATAATATTGAAGTCAAGGTCATTACAGCCATAAAGTTAGCACTTATAGCCAAAGAAATAAGAGGTCAGAATTAATAAAACCTGGAATTCATCCAAATCCTAACATAAAGTGAGGGGCACAATGTTACAACCTCCATATACAAGGAGAAAGGAGGTTAGGGTTCAAAGAATCATGAGCCCAAAATCATATTTTAATAAGAGATACATTATGCTTCTTAAAGCCAGGAAGCTACATTCACATACTACTTAAGAGAAGATCAGGGTTCATAAAGCCCTGGTCTGACTCAAATTGTGCTAAGAATTGTGTTATGTTTCCTACAAGCAGGTAAGTAGCAACCACGTTCATGGACAAAAACAGATTAGGGTTCATAAAGCTAACAGCCTACATCCATATTTTAGTGAAAATGGCCCATGGTTCTCATGGCCAGGGAGCTAGAATCCATATCCTATGAAACGTAAAGACAGAGTTTAAAGAATGCAAATCCGAGTAAAAACCTGAAACTGGATCTGAGTATTAAACAGGCCGTGGTTGTTAGAGTCAAGAAACTCCTATGTTGGGAGACTGAAGGTCAGGGTTCATTGAGCCGGAAAAATGCATCCATAAAACATAGCCAAGGGAAAAGGGGGCCACAGTAAGTACAGCCAGATAGGTAGTATTCATATTCATGATTAAAGATGGTCAGAGTCCATATGAAAGGAAATTTGCCTTAATAACCTACTTAAAAAAAGATACATGGCTTGTGAGGCCTGGAAATTAGCATCTATACCCAGAGAAACATGAAGGCAGGATTCATAAAGAAGAGCTTTAACGTATGTACTAGTGAGAAAAGGGTCATTTAAACAAAGCTAGAAAGGGAATATCCATAACCTTAAAACAATATCTACGTCTTTACTAAGATATTGACATAATAGTAAAGATTATGCCATGGTTGTTACAAAAAGGAAGTTAGCAACCATATCCAAAGCAAAAAGAATAACAAAAAAGATCAGGTTTCACAGAGCCAGGAGCTTGACCCATATTCTGGTAATGAAATAGTCAAAGGCAGCACGGTTAGAAAGCTAGCATCCTATTCAAGCAGACAAGAGGCCAGGGTTCACAGAGCTTGTTCCATGCACATATTTTTTTAATAAGGAATATGACGTGAGTGTTACAGCCAGAATCTGCTAATAGAGAAGTTCATGATTCACAGAGCCAAGAGACTAAATCAACACCCTATGAAGTAATGGGGCATGGTTGTTACAGAACCATGCCCCATACTGGCATCTATATTAAAGAGAGGGAAGGGAAGGGTTCTTTTATCAAAGTTGATGTCAATATCCTGTTGAGAATTATGCCTTGGATTTCAGCCAGGAATCCAGCACCAGTATGTAAAAACAAACAGTTGTATGTAAGGGATAAGGAAATCATGCTACATCTTAGTAAGAATTAGGAACGGTGCTTTCAGCCAGGACGTCAACATTTATATTCAATGGAGAGGAAGTCATTGTACGTGGAGCAAGTACTGACCATTGTACATGGAGCAAGTACTGACCAGTACATCTGGCTCATAGCAACCCCAGATATTGCAGAGTAGTAATGTACTCCACAGGTTTTTTTGTTTTCTAAGTTTATGCCCTTTGGGAAGTAGATAGCCAGAACTTTCACTTGAGGGGCCTCTATGTGGACTCAAACTGTCAATCGTTCTGTTAGCAGTCATATGTTTAATGGTTTGGGCCACCCAGAAGATAGTGTCATAATTTAAGGAGTGAGCATGTTAAAATTAACAGATCTAATGGCTGGTGGAGCCACTGTGGAAAAGGGTCTGAGCATTTCCCAAAGCAACGATTGTTCTACCACCACACCAGCAGACAAGTGCAGCTCAGGGCTTTTACTGAGAGCTGGAGCTCTCTTTTTGCACAAGTCCACCTACAAAAGTGTAATAGGAGCCTAATTTGTAAGAGCCAGAAGTTGCATACTAAGCTTACCCTGCTTGAACCACACCAGAGGCCGTTTGTTAGTGCAAAAAGGTGGTGGACGGCAGGAGTTCTACACTGGACACCCCGGGGGGATCTCCAGAGAAGCAGAATGACTGCCCAGAAGGTGGTGCCCAGGAAGGGTAAAACGTCCACCTACGTTACATACCGTAGGGTTCCTTTGCATCGATTCTCCAAAGGGCAATGCTGGATAAATGCAGAGGAGCTGTGTGGTGGCCAGGCCTCAGCTCAGGAGCACTGGGTGTGCAGATGGAAGTGTGAAGGGTGGACTGCTTGGGGATACCATCATGGCCAGTACCTTGTGGGTATGGATTCCCACACCCCGGTTGTAACACTGTGTTAGAAGGGGTCTCCAGACTTTACCCTGGGACAAAGACAGTGATCAGGTCATGGGATGTGTTCTTGTCATTTCTCAGGAGGGCTGGGGTACTCACAATGGGATTGGGAAGAGAGAGACAAAACGAAAACAAAGACGAAAGCACCGTGGAACTAAGATGAGTATGTTTTCCTGAGTATTCTCGCCTACACTGCCTGGAAATCCTGGGTGTGGATCCACCACCGACTGGGCCACGGCCCTGGAAGTGGCCTGGTTCTTCCAGTGGACAGACTTTGTCCCAGTGCCTGGAGCACAGGTGGTGGCTGAGGCGGAAACAGCCTACAACCATCCAGACCAACAGCATCAGTGTCAGCACCGCTGCCCTCCAGCAGGGGGAGCCAAGCCGGGTACGGGGGCAGGGCCGTGGGTTCAGAGGTCACACCGTGGGCCTAAGGATTGGCGAGACGGCTTTCAGGGCCCCGGACGCTGCGCCCTTTCTCCTCCCCGTCCAGGCCCAGGCCAGTCCAGCGGCATTAAACAGCCCCCGTCTGCCCGCCCGGCCGCCCCACAACCGCCAGCCAGCCAGCCTGCCTGCCTTCTCTCCGTCTCTGGCAGCAGCCCCTCAGCCCTCGGTCCAGAGCTCTTTCGGGACCCGCCCTGAGGGAAGGCAGGAGCTAGGCCACCTTCACCCAGCCACCATGGTCCACCTGAGGGCGTCCGAAGTCCGGCAGCTGCGGCACAACAAGTTCGTGGTCGTCATGGGGGACTCGGTGCAGAGGGCCGTGTACAAGGACCTGGTGCTCCTGCTGCAGAAGGACTGCCTGCTCTCAAGCAGTCCCCTGAAGGCCAAGGGCGAGATGAGCTTCGAGCAGGACAGGCTGCTGCACGGCGGCGGGTGGGGCCGTATGCACAACGGGACCCACTACCGCGAAGTCCGCGAGTTCTGCTCCACACACCACCTTGTGCGCTTCTACTTCCTCACGCGCGCCTACTCCCGGTACGTGGAGAAAGTCCTGCTGGAGCTGCTGAGGGGCGAGCACGGCCCAGACGTGGTCATCATGAACTCCTGCCTCTGGGACCTGTCCAGGTATGGCCAGGATTCCATGTGGAGCTACAGGAGGAACCTGGAGACCCTGTTCTGGTGCCTTCGCTAGGTCCTGCCCGAGTCCTCTCTCGTGGTGTGGAACACTGCCATGCCAGTGGCTGAGACGGTCTCGGGGGGTTTCCTCCCGCCTGAGGGCATGCCCCCGACCTCGTGCCTGCGGGATGATGTGGTGGAGGCCAACTTCTACAGCGCCGCTGAGGCCAGCAGGCTCCGCTTCAACGTGCTGGACTTGAATTTCCACTTCCGGCACTCCGGCAGCACGGGCAGGCAGATGGCGTGCACTGGAACCAACACGCTCATCGAAGGCTCTCGCAGCTGCTGCTGGCCCACCTGGGCGACATCTCGGGCGTGGACCTGCCCTGCGACAACCCGGTGGGCAGGTGGATCTGGGAAGGCCCTGGGAGCCGTCTCAGAGGGCCCGCGGACGACAGACGGCTCCAGCACCACTGAGGTGAATCCAGTGAGGTAGGCCCCGCCTCGACGCCCGCCTAGACCCGCGTGCCCTATCGCTTAGTCGCGGAGACCCCCTATTTCCCTGCCCCAGGTTCCCAGGTGCTTCCGGCGGCACCGCCATGGCTCCAGTTTGCCCTGGAACCAATCCCTGCAGCGCCAGCCATGCTCTGGCGACCCCTCTGCACTGCACACTAGGTATGGCGAGGAAGCAAACCTGACAGCTGGCCGGCTGCCCCGCAACGCCGGAATACATACGGCCTCTGATTAGCACCAGCGCCGCGTGGTTCACCGGGCTTCTCCGCCTTACCCTCCAGGTACCCCCCGCAGAGCCACAGAGGTGCAGGGGGACGGACCGCAGCCACCAGTATGACCAGTGCCAAGACTTCGGTAACCACCCCCCCAGGTAGGTCGTCCTCTCCCCTTTGAACCCTTGCCTGGGGGATGGCCTAGGCATGCAGGTCTGGAACACCTCCAGCCACCCCTCCACCCCTCTCAGCAAGGACAAGCCTTACTCGCTGCGAGTTGGGGAAAGGAACAGATATCAGACGTGCACACTCACGGTTGTCTCCTCCTTGCCTTGATGCACAAACTAACTGCGAATTAAAAAAGTGCGTTCAGAAACACAGTGTCTGTCTCTGCGAAGGCCTTGTGGGGCTGTGCCCTGGCAGTGTGTCCATAATGGATCAGTGTAGCCTGTCACTCCCATTATGTTCTGGGTGCCTTTCGGGGCAAGGAGCAGGGCGCCCAGACGCCTCCTCGGGGGCTTCTGCTGCTTTCAGGGCCAAAGAGGCAATCAGGCGAAATCCATTCCTTCCAATTACCTGTAGTTTCTGTAGAAGAGTTATTTGTTCAGAAAAGCCCCGAGGTTGAGCTGCGCTTCACCACTTAGCAAGATCCAATGCTCAATTCAGCGACCTGAAATTAAGTGCCTCTCAGGCCTCTCAGGGCTGGTGTAAAAACAAGCCTCCCAGACCTTTTTCTATACTATTAAAGTGAATTAATTTATTTGCACACACTTGGGAGACTCTGAGAGCTTTTCCAGAGGTCGGGGGTTTCCTTGGCAGAGGAACCAGCTTCTCTTTCCTCATATGAGGAACAATGCGCCTTAAAGACAAACGGGAGGAGATGGGAATCAGAGTGATCTCAAGCATGCTAAGAATGAATGAGCAAATCCAGGGCTGGTTACGGAAAAGGAGAAATGACACATTTTGGGCTTGAAATGATTTAAAGTATTGTTAAAGGAGGTGTCAAAAGTTTGGTGTAAGAACCCCTACAGTACGTCAAACTGACAGACATGTGGGGGAAGCCAAGCATGCGCATATGCTTATATACAGAGCCCTGGTGGGGCCCTGGGTAAGCATTGCGCTGCTAACGAAAAGGTGGGCGGTTCACATCCACCAGCCCCTCCTTGGAAAACCTATGGGGCGCTTCTACTCCGTCCTATAGGGCTGCTGTGAGTTCAACCTAACTCAATGGCACCTAACAACAATGACAGACATAAACATACATACATAGATATATATATATATATACACACACATATACAAAAAAGGAAAAAAAACCCACTGCTGTTGAGTCAATTCTAATTCATAGTGACTTGAGAGGATTTCCAAGGATGTAAATCTTTACAGAAGCAGACTGCTGCACCTTTCTCCCAAGGAGCTGCTGGTGCTTTCAAACTGCCGACCTTTCATTTAGCAGTTGAGTGCTTTAACCACAGTGCCACCAGGGCTTCTTATACATATACATATACACACACACATATATATATACACACGTACATAAAATATACATGCATACAAATGTATATCCTGTCGTGTCACGCAGGAACTCCACCTATGTCACCTAAAAAAACAGAAACAGTTGCCAGTTGACACTGACTCGTGGCAAACCCAGGGTAGAACTGCCCCACGGTGTTTTCTTGGCTGTAACCTTCTTGGAAGCAGAGTGCCGGGCCTTTCTTCCACAGCAGTGCTGCGTGGGCTTGAACCACAAACCTTTAGGTTGTGCCAGAAGGAAACTTTGAAACTTTAATCCAAACTTGCATAAAAAAAAATTCATGTAATTCTATTGTTATTGGAAAAAAAAATTCTTTAGAAACAAAGAATTGCATTGATAAAAGCATCTTGAGAATGTAGGGTCTATTCTGATCATTGTTCTTCTGAGCAAGGTGGGAAGAGAAGGTGAGAGAATGTTCTGTCTACAACCACAGGAATACAGTGAACAAGCAGCCCTCTCGGGTGGCCAGGGAGCCGGGGGCCACGATTGTATTTAAGTCTGTATGAGAACTGTCTCTTTTTTCCTTTTACAGACATTTACTTTCCTCTTTTCTCAAAAAGTCTCCTAGATATGCCATTCCTAATGGCAACATTTTTATTTCACCTCTCAGGAACACAGCCTCTAACCGTGAAGCCCATCATAATGAAAAATCTCGCAAAACACGTCTGCAGCAGGTGATATGCTTTTCTTCATTTTGGCTGTAGAATTTTTCTACAGAAAATTGAATTTGCTCACTTAGAATTAAAATGACCCTGCAGATCATGTTTAATTTTTCCAGCATGAATAAACCCAGCCTCTGTCTCTTTCCTCTGTCTCTCTCTCTCCCTATCTATATGCACACACACACACACACACACACTCCAGACTTACATATAAGTTTCCTCATTGGTCAGACATTTTCAAAGTCTTTGAATCTTGCTTTCCCTGTGTAGATGGCTCTAGCAGATTCTAAAGCAACCAGGCCTTCCTGCATTGCTAGCGGGAGTGTAAAATGCTACAGCCACTGTGCAGAACAGTTTTGGCCGTGCCTCAAAAAGTTAAACATATGATGACCCCAAGATCCAGCAAACCCAGTCCTAGGCATGCACCCAGAAAAAGCCAAAACAAGAATGCAAACAGAACCCTGTAAACCAATGTTCACTACAGAGCTTTTCATAACAGCCGAAAGACAGAACTGCCTAAGTGTTCATCAACAGATGAATGGATAATCAAAATGTAGTCTCCCCTGCCCTTGCTGGCCCTCTACTTCACCAAACATGATGTCCTTCTCCAACAATTGACCCCTCCTGATGACGTGTCCAAGGCAAGCAAATTGGACAATGTTCTGTGTTGATCTATATGGTTTTTCACTGGTTCATTTTTGGAAGTAGATGGCCAGGCCTTTCTTCCTAGTCTGTCTTAGTCTGGAAGCTCTACCAAAATCTATCCACCATGGGTGGCCCTGCTGTTATTTGAAATACTAGTGGCATAGCTTCCAGCGTTTCAGTAACACCCAAGCCACTACAGTAGGACAGACTGATAGATGGGTAGTAGACTATTCTGTACACACATCCTTCCTCAGACTATACTACCTATTCACGACCTTCAAGCGTTTCCTTTGTTAGTCTCTCTGAGTGGTTTTGTTCTTCCCCTTGGCATGTTCTTGAGAACCTTCTGCTCTCTCGTCTAGACCCATTACATGCTCCCCCTTCCAGGACACCTTTCTGACCGTCCCCAGGAGATTTAGCAGCATTGTAGATGGCACGCTTGTATTCCAGGTGGCATGCACTGTACATTTGGAAAGCCTAGCTCCCCTGCTAGACTTTTACCCCTTCCTGTTTATTTCTGTACAGTCTTCTAGTGCATCCCAGAATATGGTAGGCTCTGAGTCAAGGTTTGTAGAATGAAGAATTATTAATACAAATTAAATAGCAGACTGATGATAAATCATGCTGTTGAATGTCAGTAGTGAAAAGCTTACATAATTATTATGCTTGGTAACCTTGGTGGCGTAGTGGTTAAGAGCTGCAGCTGCTAACCAAAATGTTGGCAGTTTGAATCCTTAGGGTCGCTATGAGTGGAATTGACTGGACTGCAACAGGTTTGGTTTCTTTTTGGTTAGCAGTGAAGGACCTCTGGAGGCATAACAGTTAAGCACTCGGCTGCTAACAAAAAGGTTGGCAGTTCAAACTCACCATGTGGCTACAAGGGAGAAAGGCCTAGCTATCTGCTCCTGTGAAGACAATTGTTATTCAGTGCCGTCGAAGCACTTCGGACTCATAGCGACCCTATGTGCAACAGAAAGAAACACTGCCAGTCCTGCGCCATCCTCACAAACGTTGTTATGCTTGAGTCCATTGTTGTAGCCACTGTGTTAATCCATCTTGTTGAGGACTTTCCTCTCTTTCACTGACCCTCTACCTTACAAAACACGTCCTTCTCCAGGCACTGGCCCCTCCTGATAATATCTCCAAAGGAAAGATGACAACCTAGGAAACCCAATAGGGCAGTTGTATTCTCTCACATGGGGTTCCTGTGAGTTGGAATCAACTCCAAAACACCCAATAACAACAGCTTAGCAGTGAACCAAAAGTTGAGCACTTTTCTTTGGGGCTAAAAGATCCTGTTGAGAACAAAAGCAGAAAAAGACAATGAAATTTGAATATTGATGGGGCATTAACTGGCTGAGCCTAAGCAGGCAGAAGAGGACTGGCTGAGAGAAGCACAAGGCAACCCCAGGGGGGAGTAAAAATCAACCCTCCAGTCTGTAGAGGTAGAGCTAATTTTCTGTAAGTGATACTGTGAGTTGCAATATCAACGGTAAGCACAAAGAGCTTCCACTAGAGTCTTGGACCTTTGAGGATGGGGGAGATTTATGACGTGCTCTAAGGTGAAGGCTCTGTGGGTAAATTAGGTCTGGAAATTGTCCTCGGATGTCACCCTGGCTGGTTTTGAGTTGGGTCTTTGACAAAAGTAGTACTTTATCCAGAAGAGTTGCTTACAAGGGCAATAAAAACCATTTGAAATAACTCCAGGTCAGTTCTCTAAATTGGCCTTTCGTAACCTTCCTACCAGCTTAAAGTTCCAGGAGGAAATGTTGACATTTCCAGCATTGAACTAAGAGAATCTCAGCTCCCTCAATAGTTTACCAATTAATTTGTTACTTCAAGGGCTTCATAGGAGTCTCTGAGTGGTGCAAATGTTTACATTCTTGACTAGTGGCCGAAAGGTTGGTGGTTCAAATCAACCCAGAGGTGCCTTGGAAGAAAGACCTGGCAATCTGCCTCTAAAAGTTCACAGCCATTGAAAACCCTTTGGAGGCCAGTTCTTCACCATGATTCGGAATGATCTGAGGGCAACTAACAACAAGAAGGGCTTCATAAACTGTGCAAGCTGGGTATTATCATTATTGTTGTCATAACAAATTACCACCCACTTAATGGCTCCAAGTGGAGTCCCTGAGTGGAGCAAATGGTTAAGCATTCAGCTGGTAACACAAAGGTGGGAAATTCAAGCCTACTCAGAGGTGCCGTGAAATAATGGCTTGGTGATCCACTTCTGAAAAACCAGCCACTGAAAACTCTATGGAGCACAGTTCTACTCTGACACACATGGGGAGCCATGAGTCAGAATCCACTGGAAAGCAAAAAGTTTTGATATTTTTTTGATTCCTAATATCTATGGAGTCCCTGGATGGTTTAAACAGCTAAGGAAGTTGGATGCTAAACCAAAGGCTGGAGATTTGAGTCCACCCAGAGGAACCTAGAAAAAAGGACTGGTAATCTACTTCTGAAAAATCAGCCACTGAAAACCCTACAGAGCCCAGTTCTACTCTGACACACATGGGGTCACCATGAGTCAGGCTCGACTCCAGGGCAACTGGTTTGGTTTTTGTTTTTAGAGGTTACCTTAGTTATCTAGTGCTGCTATGAGAGAAATGCTACAAGAAGATGGTTTTAACAAAGAGAAGTTTATTCTCTCACAGTCTAGTAAGGGATAAGTTCAAATTCAGGACATTAGCTCCAGGGGAAGGTTTTCTCTCTCTGTAGGCTCTGGAGGAAGGTACTTCTCATCAATCTTCTCCTGGTCTTGGAGCTTCTTATCACAGTAACCCTGGGTCCAGAGGATGCACTCTACTACCAGCTTTGCTTTCTTGGTGGTATGACTCTCTGCTCAATTCTCTCTTTTATATCTCAAAGGAGATCGACTCAAGACACAACCTCATCTTATAGATTGAGTCCAGCCTCACTATAGTAACTGCCTCTAATCCTGCCTCATTAATATCATAGAGGTAGGATTTACAACACATTGGAGAATCACATCAGATGACAAAATGATGGACAATCGCATAATACAGGGAACCATGGTGTAGCCACGTTGACACATATTTTGGGGGAGCATCACAATCAACATCCATGGAAGCAGCAGTCCAGAAATCAAACGATCAAATGATGCATTGCATTGGGCAGATCTGCTGCAAAAGATCTCTTTAAAGTGCTAAAAAGCAAAGACATCAATCTGAGGGCTAAGGTGTACCTGACCCAAGCCATGGTATTTCAATATATTATCTTACATAACCATCATAAGTACATACTCCATTGTTTGCATTTTGTTGGTAATGTTTTCACATTCTTTTTTGGAATCCCTTTTTTTTGTGTCTGGTCTTCAGCAATGCTTTCTAAGGCATCTAGAATCTTAGCGGAGGATTTCAGACTTGCACTTGTTGCTACAATATGTGCATTCCAACAAGTATTAGAAAGACGTTTTAATACTCAGCCATTGTCTAAATATGTTTTAAAAACTGTCCATTGGTAAGTAGAGGAGGCAAAAAATATGTAGAGTAACTGAACAGTAGAAAAAACTCAACTATATCTGGACAACAATCTACTGAGCTATGTCCTACAAGATTAAGTGAATGAATAGAATGTGGCTAGAAAATGGCATATTCATTACGTTCTAAAACCTTCTGTTGCATGTCTTTATAATACCCTGACATACTGGCAGAATTGTCATAGGACTGGCCTCTGCACTTAGAAAAACTGATTTTGTAAACTTTGCATACATAGTGAAGTACTTGATTTGCCACTCCTTCACTGGTATGAATTTTTAAGCTAGTAATTGTAACAAATCACTCAATAGGTTTTTCCATCTCTTGTAGATATGTATCTTAAAACAATACTTAGCTGCTCTATATGAGAAAGATCATGAGTGGAATCTACTGATAAACTGAAGGATTGAGCTATACTTATTTTGCTGAAAATAGTTGATCAAACTTTATCACTTTTTACATTTATTAATTTCTCACACATTTTTGTAGACATACGATGGGTTGCTTTCCTGTGTTATTATATTTTGAGATCTGACCTACTAAAAGTGCATCAAACTGAACAACAAGTTCAAGTAAACCCCCAAAATTTCCATTTTGTTGTAACCCAAACACTTCATTTCTTCTTCAAAACGGTAGTCCGAATTCAGCGATTGTTAGAATGACAACAATAATGCATTGCAAAATGAGTTTCCAGTATTGACAATCTTCGTTAATTTATGTTTCTAGTCCATGAGTTAAGCCAAAGCCATGTCTTCAGTTTAAATACGACAACATACAACTTCTGTGCATTGAACTGTTTTCATGTTTATCGATCATATTTGAGTTGTGCCAGTTGCTAAATCCACTCTTAGCAAATCAGGAATTAAATGATTTAGGACTGAATAGTTTGCAAACAAAACAATATGCAGAACCCACTGATGGAGAAGACGGTAGCCACTCCCTCTCATAATTTCCACTACTAGCTTTGCACCCTAGAAATATCTTCTGGCTACAGATATTTGTTTACCACCCAGAAAATTTTGGCATGAATTTTCAAATGGACCACTGTGATGCTGACAATCACTTGGCCTTCTTTCAATCTGATAATTTACATCATTACAAGAAAAGTTATTCCCCAAAGTAGGATCTGTGTTTCTGTTATTTTCGTGGTCTGCAGATGCAACAATTTCAGATGCTAAGATCGTTTCACTTTCTACACCGTTATTAATTTTTTACTACCTCAAGGAATGCATGCAGAATTTGGAACAAATTCTGTTACAGTTGTATTGCTATTTGTAATTTCAGAACCATTGGTGCAAGTACAATGATCTGCACCCACTAAACTCAAGTGTTCAAGGAAAGAACTCTCTTCTCCTTCATTATGTTTTAAAAAGGGAGTTAATTCTGGAATTGTCTTTAGGGATTCACAAATTATTTTCTTTTCATCTTCTCAGGTTTTCATTTTTTGCACTCTAGTTAGATGTTGCCATTTCATTTTACATGGTATATCCATATTATGGCATTTAAAAAAAATTTCTGTTCTGCCACTATTGTTGTTAGGTGCTTTCGAGTAGGTTCTGACTCACAGGAACCCTAAGTACAACAGAACGAAACACTGCCCAGTCCTGTGCCATCCTCACAATAATTGTATACTTGAGCCCATTGTTACAGCCACTGTGTCAGTCCACGCTGTTGAGGGCCTTCCACTTTTTTGCTGACCCTCTACTTTACCAAGCAAGATATGCTTCTCCAGGGACTGATCCCTCCTGATAACATGTCCATAGCCAATACATTTAAATAATGGAAAATAAAGAAAATTTATGAAACCAGTAAAATTTATAAAATAAAATTTACATTCGAATTTGAAAGTTAACACAAAAATTTATGTTTGAAAATGAGTAAGTAAAAAAAGGAATTTTATTTGGACCATGTAATTTCTTCTTCAGTTGTGAGGTAATTAAAAGGAATAGTGTTTACAATGTAGTGAGAAATAATTTTATTAGTTTATCCTATGATGTTTGTCGCCAGGCCCTTCATAGAACACCACGGGTTTCATTTTGAAATACTTAAAAATTTGTGCACTCTCTTCCTGGTCTTTGATGCCATGTCTTCAAAGTTAATTGGACTATTGCCAATATCCGTCAGCAGTGAGAGCAATCTCAAAGACCTTGACACAAATTCAAGGGTATACTCAATCTTACGACACATTTTGGCTCGCTTTGCACAGGACCAGACGAGCCACGTCGTGAGTCACGGTGAATGTGAGGCTATTTATACCTGACTGATCTGAAATGAAAAGGAAAATATAATTACTATCGTATGCAAGATTTATAAAATGTGTATTTTTTTCTTTGCAAAATTCTTCAACACCCATAATGGATATAGCAATAGCAGCATCTCTCAACTGGAAAGTTTGTTTTGCAAAGTCATAACGATATCAGTTTCTTAAAATAAAGACAGAATATGGGTTTTTGTGTGAGAAACTGATTTGATTTGTAAACTTTCACTCAAAGCACATAAAAATTATTAAAAAAAAAAAAGGTAGAAATAGAACTACCATACGATCCAGCAATCCCACTCCTTGGAATATATCCTAGAGAAATAAGGGCCTTTAAATGAACAGATATATGCAAACCCATGATTATTGCAGCACTGTTTACAATAGCAAAAACATGGAAGCAACTGAGTTGCCCATCAACAGGTGAATGGATAAATAAATTATGGAACATTCACACAATGGAATACTATGGATTGATAAAGAACAGCAAGGAATCTGTGAAACATTTCATCACATGGAGGAAACCGGAAGGCATTATGCTGAGTGAAATTAGTCAGTTGCAAAAGGACAAATATTGTATAAGACCACTATTATAAAAACTTGAGAAACTGTTTGAGCCGAGAAGAAAACATTCTTTTGTTGTTACGAGAAGGGGGAGGGAAAGAGGGTGGGAGAGGGGCATTCACTAACTAGATAGTAGATAGGAACTACTTTAGGTGAAGGGAAAGACAGCACACAATACAGGCGAGGGCAGCACAACTGGACGAAACCAAAAGCAAAGAAGTCTCCTGAATAAACTGAATGCGTCGAAGGCCAGTGTAGCAGGGGCAGGAATCTGGGTACCATGGTTTCAGGGGACATCTAAGTCAATGGGCATAATAAAACCTATTAAGAAAACATTTTGCATCCCACTTTGAAGGGTGGCATCTGGGGTCTTAAACGCTAGTGAGCAGCCATCTAAGATGCATCAATTGGTCTCAACCCACCTGGATCAAAGGGGAATGAAGAACACCAAGGACACAAAGTAATTACAAGCCCAAGAGACAGAAAGGGTCACATGAACCAGAGACTACATCATCCTGAGACCAGAACTAGATGGTGCCTGGCTACAACCGATGACTGCACTGACAGGGAACACAACAGGGAACCCCTGAGGGAGCAGGAAAGCAGTGGGATGCAGACCCCAAATTCTTATAAGACCAGACTTAATGATATGGTTGAGACTAGAAGATCCCCGGTGGTCATGGCCCCCAGGCCTTCTGTTGGCCCAGGACAGGCACCATTCCTGAAGCCAACTCTTCAGACATGAATTGTACTGGACAACGGGTTGGAGAGGGATGCTGGTGATGAGTGAGCTTCTTGGATCAGGTGGATACTTGAGACTATGTTAGCATCTCCTACCTGGAAGGGAGATGAGAGGGTGGAGGGGGTTAGAAGCTAGTGAAATGGACATGCAACGAGACAGTGGAGGGAGAGAGTGGGCTATCTCATTAGGGAGAGTAATATGAAGTGTGTAGCAAGGTGTATATGGGTTTTTGTGTGAGAGACTGACTTGATTTGTAAACTTTCCCTTAAAGCACAATAGAAATTATAAAAAAAGGAAAGTCCAGGGGAGCATCTACCATGGCCTCCACCAGATTGAGTCCAGTAAAGCTAGATGGACCCGGCCACCACCACTGACTGCTCTGACGGGGATCACAGTACAGGGGTCCAGGCAGAAATGAAGAAAAATGTAGAACAAAATTCTAATTTGAAAAAAAATCACCAGACTTGCTGGCCTGACAGACTGGAGAAACCCTGAGAGTATGGCTCTCAGACACCCTTTTGGCTCAATAATGAAGTCACTCCTAAGGCTCACCCTTCAGCCAAACATTACACAGAGCCATAAAACAAAATGAGACTGAAGAGGAGCACCAGCCCTGGGGCAGGAAATGGAAGTCAGGAGGGGACAGGAAAGCTGGTAATAGGGAACCCAAGGTTGAGAAGGGAGAGTGTTGACAAGTCATGGGCGTGTTAACCAATGTCATAAAAGAATATGTGCGCTAAATGTTTAAGGAGAAGCTAGTTTGTTCTGTGAGCCTTCATCTGAAGTTTGATAAAAAGAAAATCGCAGCCTTGGAAACACTATGGGGCAGTTCTACCCTGTCCTACACGGTAGCTATGAGTCAGAAAGGACTAGATGGCTGTGGGTTTGGTTTTTTTGTTTGTTTGTTTCTGGCATCTTTCTGGGAAAAAATGTGGGCAGGTAGTGGGGGCAGCCAATGGGAGAGTGAAGCAAGAAAAACAAGGAAGCAAACGCTTCCCATTACAAAAAAGAAAAAGGTTTTGGCCCTTCAATAATCCCGTTGTTCCATTATAACACTAGGTAACGGTTCAGATTTTAATTATGTGCTTGCTTTCCCAAAGGGGACGTAGTTGTTATCTATAATTACACAAGGCTTATCTTTTATCAGAGGAGGCTGAGTGGTACAAATGATTTGCCATCAGCTGCTAACTTAAAGGAAACTTGGTGGCTCAGTGGGTAAGTGCTACAGCTTCTAACCAAAAGGTTGGTAATTCGAATCCACCAGGCACTCCTTGGAAACTCTATGGGGCAGTTCTACTCTGTCCTATAGGGTTACGATGAGTCAGAATCGACTCAATGGCAACAGGTTTGATTTTTTATTTTTTGGCTAACTTAAAGAGTGGCTATTTGAACTCACCCACAGGTTCTGTGGAAGAAAGGCCTGTGATCTACTTTGGTAAATATTACAGCCAAGAGAAGGCTGTGGAGTAGTTCTACTCTGTAATATATAGGGTCTCCATGAGTCGGGGGATGACTCGACGGCAGCCCACAATGACATCTACATATCTTTTATCTTCGTTCCTTGAATGCTCCTGTTGTTGCTAGCTGCCGTGGAGTTGGCCCCCGACTCACAGGGATCCCAAACACGGCAAAACAAAGCGCTGGCTGGTCCTGTACCAGCCCCATGATGGGTTGCAAATGGAGCTATTGTGATCCACAGGGTTTTCACTGGCTGATTTTTGCATGCAGATTGCCAGGCCTTTCTTCCTAGTCCATCTGGTCTGGAAGCTCCTCAGAAAACTATTCAGCATGACAGCAACACTCAAGCCTCCACTGACAGTCAGGTGGTGTCAGCCTTCCTTGGACACGCAAAGCAAAAGTCAGAACTTGATTTTTGTTAAGTTCTTGTTTTCGATGACAAGGGCAATCAGTGGGGGTCTTTCACAAATAAATGGATGTGACTGTGATACGGCTCCGAGTATCATGCGGCTAAAAACCCTGGTGGCATGGTGGTTAAGTGCTACGGCTGCTAACCAAAGGGTCCACAGTTCTAGCCTCCTGGATTATGACAGCATAAATTTCTCTTCATTAGAGACATTCACTTGTGGTATTTCTGTTGTAGCAGCACTAGATAACTGAGATAGCTGCTAACCAGAAGATTGGTGGTTCAAGTCTACCCAAAGGCACCTAGGAAGAAAGTCTAGTCAATCTACGTCTGAAAGATCAGCTATTGAAAACCATATGGAATGTGGTTCTACTCTGAAACACATGGGGTCACAATGAGTTGGAAATGACTTCGCAGCAACTAGCCCACACACACATACACACACATACACACACACACCTGTGGGCATCAATTCCAACTTGTAGACCCTATAGGACAGAGTAGAACTGTGTCATAGGGTTTCCAAGTAGCTGCTGATGGATTTGAAGGACCGACCTTTTGGTTAGCAGCCGAGTTCTTAACCACTGGGCCAGTACTTCACAAATTTAGTCTTCTCTGTGTATGCTATGCCTCCCGTTCAGACATAGCATAGTATTCAGACTGAGCACTCTCTGTCCCAGCTTCTAGTCTTGGCTTACTTGTTCTTCTTCTGACGGCATTTCATTCATTGTTCACTGACTTCATGAAACAATGTTTTTCACTGGCCAAATCTTATCATAGCTCTAATGGGCCAGGATACAGGCTTCTCCTGATTCACACAGCTGCAGGGCCTGGCAAACCCAAGGTCGAAAGGCCAGAGAGCAGGGCTCTGGATCACAGGCTGCAGAGGGTGAGGAATGCCAAGATCAGCTGGCAAGACAGCAGGTAAGTTGCTAGCTCAAGTCACAAGAGCCAGAGATCAGACCAACAGGAGGCAGCTGAGGGATTCAGAGTGAGCGAAAACTTTGAGCCTTGCCAGGAAGTCTACCTAGACTGGATGCAGGCCACATTCCCAAGGAAACTCCCTTTCCACTAATCAGCTGCTCACCGCAGATCCCACCATGGAGGTGATCATGTTATATCGAATCTCATCATGGAGGTGATCACATCATCGTACGACTGCCCAACTACGTCATAACTGCCAAACCACTGAAAGTCATGGCCCAGCTAAGCTGACACACAACTTTAACCATCACACTAATAGAGTTGGTAATTACCATCTCTAAAACACTTTTCTGTACTACTTACCCTCATACAGCATCCTTGAATACGCGAACCACCGATAGTTCAATTAAAAATTAATCTACTAAATGACAGAAATTCTTAGATTATCTTTGATATCAAAGCTCATCATGGAGGTGATGACATCATCACTGTTGTTGTTCTGTTATTAGGTGTGGTCGAGTCAGTTCCAACTCACAGCAGCCCTATGCACAACAGAACCAAACACACTGCCTGGTCCTGCACCATCATTACAATTGTTATTATACTTGAGCCCATTGTTGCAGCCACTGTGTCAATCTACCTCATTGAGGGTCTTCCTCTTTTTTACTGACCCTGTACTTTGCCAAGCGTGATGTCCTTCTTCAGGGATTGATCCCTCCTGATAACAAGTCCAAAGTATGTAAGACGCAGTCTCGCCATCCTTGCTTCTAAGGCGCATTCTGGTTGTACTTCTTACAAGACAGATTTGTTTGTTCTATTGGCAGTCCATGGTATATCCAATATTCTTCTCCAACACCACAGTTCATAGGCTTCAATTCTTCTTTGGTCTTCCTTATTGATTGTCCGGCTTTCACATGCATATGAAATGATCGAAAATACCATGGCTTAGGTCAAACCCACCTTAGTCTTCAAGGTGACATCTTTGCTTTTCAACACTTTAAAGAGGTCTTTTGCTGCAGATTTCCCCAATGCAATGTGTCTTTTGATTTCCTGAGTGTTGTTTCCATGGGTGCTGATTGTGGATCCAAGTAAAATGAAATCCTTGACAACTTCAATCTTTTCTCCGTTTATCATGATGTTGCTTCCTGGTCCACTTGTGAGGATTTTTGTTTTCTTTATGTTGAGGTGCAATGCATACTGAAGGCTGTGGTCTTTGATCTTCATTAGTAAGTGCTTCAAGTCCTCTTCACTTTTAGCAAGGAAGGTTGTATCATCTGCGTATCACAGGTTATAAATGAGTCTTCCTCCAAACCTGATGCCCCGATCTTCTTCATATAGTCCAGCTTCTCGTATTATTTTCTCAGCATACAGATTAAATAGGTATGGTGAAAGAATACAACCCTGGCACACACCTTTCCTGACTTTAAAATACTCAGTATCCCCTTGTTCTGTCCGAACAACTGCCTCTTCATCTATGTACAGGTTCCTCATGAGCACAATTAACTGTTCTGGAATTTCAATTCTTCGCAATGTTATCCATAATTTGTTCTGATTCTCACAGTCGGATGCCTTTGAATAGTCAATGAAACACAGGAAAACATCCTTCTGGTATTCTCTTCTTTCACCCACGACCCATCTGACAACAGCAGTGATATCCCTGGTTCCACATCCTCTTCTGAATCTGGCCTGAAATTTGGGTAGTAACCTGTCGATATACTGCTGCAGCCACTTTTGGATGATCTTCAGCAAAATTTGTTTGCATGTGATATTAATGATATTGTTCCATAATTTCCACATTTGGTTGGATCATTTTTCTTGGGAATAGGCATAAATATGGATCTCTTCCAGTCAGTTGGCCAGGAAGCTGTCTTCCATATTTCTTGGCATAGACAAGTGAGCACTTCCAGTGCTGCATCTGTTTGTTGAAACGTCTCAATTGATATTCCATCAATTCCTAGTGCCTTCTTTTTTGCCAATGCCTTCAGAGCACTTGGACTTCTTCCTTCAGTACCATTGGTTCCTGATCATATGCTACCTTTTGAAATCATTGAACATCGACTAATTCTTTTTGGTATAATGACTCTATGTATTTCATCCATGTTCTTTTGATGCTTCCTGCGTCATTTAACATTTTCCCCATAGAACCCTTCACTATTGCAACTCGAGGTTTGAATTTTTTCTTCAGTTCTTTCAGCTTGAGAAACGCCAAGTGTGTTCTTCCCTTTTGGTTTTCCATCTCCAGCTCTCCGCACATGTCATTACAATATTTTACTTTGTCTTTTCAAGAGACCCTTTGAAATCGTCTGTTCAGTTCTTTTACTTAATCAATTCTTCCTTTTGCTTTAGCCGATGTTGGAGAGCAAGTTTCATAGTCTCCTCTGACATCCGTCTTGGTCTTTTCTTTCTTTCCTGTCTTTTCAATGACCTCTTGCTTTCTTCATGTCTGATGTCTTTGATGTCATTCCAAACTCATCTGGTCTTCAGTCACTAGTGTTCAGTGAGTCAAATCTATTCTTCAGATAAACTCTAAATTCAGGTGGGATGTGTTCAAGGTCATATTTTGACTCTCGTGTACTTGCTCTGATTTTCTTCAGTTTCAGCTTGAACTTGCACATGAGCAATTGATGGTCTGTTCCATAGTTGGCCCCTGGCCTTGTTCTGACTGACGATATTGAGCTTTTTCATCGCCTCTTTCCACAGATGTAGTCAATTTTATTTGTGTGCATTCCATCTGGCAAGGCCCATGTGTATAAAGAAGGTATTTGCAATCAAGACGTAATTGGTCTTGCAAATTCTAACCCCTATGCTTATAAATGAAATCCCATCTAAGGATAGAGTTTTCTTTGTTATGTGAATAAGGTCATATCAGTGTAGGGTGTGTCTTAAACGAATCACTTCTGAGACATAAAAAGAGCAGATGTGGTACACAAACAAGCAAGCACAGATGAGGAAAGACAGATGTCACGTGGAGATCCCCAAGGAACCAGGTATAGAAGCTGAAAGAGACAAGGACCTTCCCCAGCACCAGCAGAGAGACAGCCTTCTCCTAGAGGCAGTGCCCTGAATTCAGGCTTCTAGCCTCCCCAACTGTGAGAACACAAATTTCTGTTTGTTAAAGCCTCCCACTTGTGGTATTTTTGTTACAACAGCACACGGAGACTAAGACAAGGGTGAACAGGGAAATAATCCAGCTGCTACAACAATGCGGGGCGAAGCTGTCGTAGACATAAGGGCAGGGAGCATCTGTGGAAGCTTGCAAAGGACGCGCACGCTGGACACAGGCAAGGGAGAAACATCCACACAAGCTCAGGGTGAATGTCAGTTATATGAAGGAAAAAGGGGAGAAGGAGAGCTGTCTCAGGGAGAAGGTGAGAATGTTTGTGTGCTGGGGAACCTCACATGCAAACCCTGAGAAGCAGGATCTTAGGGTACAAGGGGAAGCCCTGGTGGCACAGTGGTTAAGCTGCCAACCAAAAGGTCAGTGGTTCAAATCCACCAGCCACTCCTTGGAAACCCCATGGGGAAGTTCTACTCTGTCCTACAGGGTCACTGTGAGTCAGAATCGACTCAGAATGGGTTTTTTTTATGACTGAAAACATGATGTTGAGGGAAGTGAGATGAGCCCCAATGAGGACAAGCTCATTACAGCCAGACAAGGGGTAGTGGATGGGGAACACCAACAGATGTGTCTAAGGGTGTAAACTTTGACTCCTGGAAAAGCAGCTAGAAATACAGCTGTCCAGAAGTAGTCACTGCATGCTCTCTGGGCGAGAGGTGGGGGTGTCTCAGAGTCCCTGAGTTCCTACTGAGATTGTGATGTCGCTAACTGAGCTGAGTAAGCTGTCTTGATGCTCTCCGTGTATCTAGCTGAACATTAGGTGAAAGCTTCATTAGGTGGCGATAATATGATTTTGTTGTTAGTTGCTGCTGAGCTGCCTCCGACTCATGGTGACCCCACATATGACAGAATGAAATGCTGCCCATTCCTGTGCCACCTTCATCATCACTGGTATGTTGGAGTCCAACGTGAAGGCTACTGTGTTACCCCATCTCATGGAGGGGCTCCCTCTTTTTGGCTGACCCTGTACTTTACGAACCAGGATGTTCTTTTCCAGCGACTGGACTTTCCTGATGACGTGTCCAAAGTAAGTGAGCCAAAGTCTCTCCATCTCACTTCCAAGGAGCAGGCTGGTTGGATTTCTTTCTAAGACTGATTTGTTCGTTCATATGGCAGTCCATGGTATGTTCAATATTCTTCATCAACATGACACACAAATGCACCGATTCTTCTTCTGACTTTTTTTTCATTGCCCAGTGTTCGCACACATATGAGGCCATTGAAAAGACCATGGCTTGGGTCAGGCACACCTTAGTCATCAAAGTGACATCTTTGCTTTCTTAAAACTTTAAGACTAGGCAAAACAAATCAGCAGCCCTTACCAGACCCAAGCTTTAGGCCACACTGAACCTCATTTCTGCAATAAGGAGGCCAGGAGACAAACCAAGAAACCTGTCGCTGTCAAGATGATTCCCATAACAACCCTGTAGGACAGAGTAGAACTGCCCCATAGAGGTTCCAAGACTGTAATAGTTACAGAAGTGGACTGCCACATCTTTCTCCTGCTCAGTGGCTGGTGGTTTCAAACAGCCGAACTTTTAGTTAGCAGCCAAGCATTTAACCACTGTGCCACCAGAGCTCCCTCCAAGTGAAGGGCAGCAAGTTATAATTGTTAACAATGAGAAGGCAGTTACCATGTGCCAGGACTGGTTTGTGTTAGTCAGGCTAGGACAGAGATGGTGCAGTAACAAACAAACCATCACAACTCAGAAGGGTAGCATGTTGTTATGGATAGAATATGTGTCAACTTGTCTAGGCCGTGATTCCCCAGTATTGTGTGGTTGTCTACCATTTTCTCATCTAATGTGATTTTCCTATGTGTTGTAAATACAACCTCCATGATGTTAATGAGGTGGGGTAGGTGGCAATTATGTTAATGAGGCGGGACTCAATTGCAAGGTTGGATTGTGTCTTGAGATAATCTCTTTTGAGATATAAAAGAGAGAAGTTAGCAGAGAGACATGTAGACCGCATACCACCAAGAAACAAGAGCATGGAGAATAGCACGTCCTTTGGGCCCAGCGTCCCAGTGCTGAGAAGCTCCTAGAGCTGAGGAAGATTGATGACAAAGACCTTTCCCCAGAGCTAACAGAGAGAGAAAGCCTTCCCTTGAAGCTGGTGCCCTGAATTTGGACTTGTAGCCTCTTAGACTGTTAGAAAATAAACTTCTGTTCATTGAAGCCACCTGCTTTTTACAGCGGCACTAAGTGACTAAGACACATGGTAAGTCTGTTCACTTGAACCATCCTCATACTGCAGCCTACAACACGGCGGAGCTCCATTTACTAGTAAATCTTTCCATCTAAGTTGCGATAGCCACCCAAGATAAATTGCATTTCAAGATCTGCATCTTTGGCTTGCATTTAACGCACAATACATGTTGTTATCACTGGGTACCATGGAGTCAATTCCGACTCATAGTGGCCCCGTGTGACAAAATAAGAATTACCCCACAGTGTTTTCCAGGCTATAATCTTCTACAGAAACAGATCGACAAGTCTTTTCTCCAGCAGAGCTGCTGGGGAAGGTCACACTGCTAACCTTTCAGTTAGCAGTCGAGTGCTTAACCGTTGCACCACCAGGTTCCTGCAGAGTGCATAGTACGTCGTTAAAATAAAACATTTTACTCCGAGGGCATTGTCTGAACCTGCGCTGCTGAAGTGAGTCCTAGATAACTACATAATGGACAAACCCAAACATTCAAAAGGAAAGACACTCCCTGATCACACAGTTTTGCCGCCATATGTTTACTTCAGCTATTAGTGCAATTCCTTTGTCTTGGAAATTAATTTATTTGCATTTATTTTTAAATGAGTGTTTCATCCTTCTCTGCAGCTAAGACTATCTAGATGTTCCAAGTAGCAGGCCAGCCCTGGTGTAACAGCTTTATTTATTCAGGGAGGCTGGTCAACCTGTCCAGTTGTACACGCAAAATACAGGGTATCAGCCTGGAGGAGGCTCAAGAACTAATTTAACCTCAAACTTAATTCTTTTAATAATGTATCAGTCACAGACCCTTAAAGCACCCTCATCAAATGAAAATATACAGCTTTGGCTCAGATTTAATTAATTTACACAGCATTCATTTTACCTTAATGGACGCCCATGGAGGCGGAGTGAGTACTGATGAATATACATAAATTGCACTCCAATTTTCTCTATCACTAAAAAATAAAGCCGTAGGAATGAAAAAAGAAATCACACACTCATTAAATATATGTGGTGTTTTCTTCCTACAATGCAGCAGGGCTTGGGAAGGGGACTGTGGGAAGCAAGAAAAAGGGAGAAGAAAAGAATGTAATATTGCTAAACACCTACGTTTTGGAAATTGGAGTTTGGAAAGAAAGGTGTTGTCTACACAGCTCTGTCTGTTTTTGAATACTTTGTTATGGATTGGATTATGTCCCCCCCCAAAAATATGAAAGCTTGGCTCCTGGACATGTGGATATGATTCTGTTTGGAAATAGCTTATTCCTTTCTTATGTTAATGAGGTCATCCAAGAAGATTGGCCAACTAGCTTGCTAAATTTAGACGCATCATCAAGAGAGATCAATGGCTGAAGGACAGCATTGTGTTTGGTGAAGTAGAGGGCCAGCAAGGGTAAGGGAGACCCTTGGTGAGATGGATTGTCACAACAGAACAAGGATGGACTTGCAAATGCCAGTGATCATGAGGATGACTCAGGACCAGGCAGCATGTTGTTCTGCTGTACATAAGATCTCACTGAGTTGGAGTCAACTCAAGGGCTGCTATCTTTATCTCCTACCTACCTAAATATCCATCCATCCGTCCATCTGTCCATCCGCCCATCCGTCCATCTGTCCATCCACTATCCACCTATCATCCATCCATCATCCATCCATCTATCCTTTCATCTGCCTGTCCATCCATCTATCCATCCATATATCTGTCTAAAATCTGTCTGATCTGTAGTGTTTCCAATGGTTGTGACCTTTCAGAAGCAGATCACCAGGCTTGTCATCTGATGCACCTTGGGTGAGTTTAAATCGCCAGCCTTCCAGCTAGTAGTGGGGTTTAACGATTTGTGCCACCAAGGGACTCCTAATAAGAATACTGGACACGTTCAATCTTAAATATTCGTCTTAAAAGAAATCCTGTAAAACCTTGACCTTTAGCTCCCAGGGGTTAATTTCAAGTGTTTCAAAAATTTATACAAGAAATATCCCCAAGAATAAACAACGAGGCTGTGATTTTGCTAAGTTCTGTATATGCATCCAGGAATAAAGGACCACGGTCCCCCACCACTTCAGTTTGAATGACATCTTCCTCACAAATTCTAATAACCCTTATTTCTAACAGAATTAGCTTTGTAAACCAATTTGTCACCCTGGGCACAAAATATCACCCCTCATTTATAAAAGGATTCTTCCTTGAGGGGACAGTGGTGGTTCGGTGGTAGAATTCCCACCTTCCATGCAGGAGACCTGGGTTTGATTCCCAGACAGTGAACCTCAGGGTAGCCATCACAGGATTTCAAATACCAGTAGGGTCACTTGTGATGGACAGGTTTCAGTGAAGCTTTCAGACTAAGACAGAGTAGGAAGAAAGGCCTGGTGATCTACTGAAAATCAGCCAATGAAAATCCCGTGGATCACAATGATCTGATCCCATTGTACATACAGTGGCCGTGAGTCAAGGGCCAACTCAAAGGCAGATAATAACAACAATATTTGAGGAGTCCCAGCTACATTTATGGAGCTTTGGTGGCACACTTATTAAGAGCTACGGCTGCTAACCAAAAGATTGGCAGTTCGAATCCACCAGCTGCTCCTTGGAAACCCTATGGGGCAGTTCTACTTTGTTCTACAAGGTCGCTATGAGTCGGAATCCACTCAACGGCACCTCACAACAAAAAGAAGCTGCTTTTAAAAGATCCTTGTCTTATCTTGAGTCCTTTTCAGATTCATTTCCAACTTTCCGTCCTTTCTCATTTTAGATCTGCTAGAAAATGTGCCTACCTCAGCATTTTCAGATCACTTCTGCACAGTTGTTTTCACTAAGCAGTGTTCTTTGTATGTATTTTTTATACGTTTTTCATAAATATTTAGGCTCCATGTTAGCTCTAAGCATTCTTGACATATCACCACCAAATTTGAAGCCGTCAGATATTCAGTAAATGTTGATGGACATTATATACTTTGGGTGCAGTCTTGATGTTCAGTTTGGGAGAAAGTAAACATCACCTCCCAAATGCATTCTTTTTCTCCAATTTAAGGTCTTAGCAACTGACATGATTAGTGTAGAATAAGTAATTAAGATTGATTGAGTTAGTTAATAGTCATGAAAGCACCAATGTTTTCTGTTAGAAAATTAAGCAATTTAGTTTGCTTTTGATCATCACTGATGACTATAGAAGTGCATATCTCCAAGGGGAAGCGTTCTAAATATTCATCAATGTGCTGAATCATTTAAGCTGGAATTTGGTTTACTGATAAGTGATGCTTAAATAATACAGAAATAAACATGTAGCATTATTAGGAAAATTGAAAGAATGTTTCTGTTGGAGTTATTTCATCAAAAGAAAATGTTTTAACTAAAGAAAATGACCAGTCACTGTCTAAATTCCTGAGGCATGTCTAAAAATCCTGCGACAATGAAAACACCGAGTGGTTATTAGGTTTGAGCTGCAGTGGAGTCTGGCATAGAGTCAGGGAAAGAAAACAATACAATTTAAACACTATCGCAAAGCCCTTGCTTGGAATCTATCCTAAGGAAATCATCAGATTTAGAGAAAGATTTATATATGAGCATCTTCATTATAGTTTTATTTATAATAGTGATACTCTGAAACAAGTCCAAGTACCCAACAGCATAAAACAAGTTGAATAAGTTCTAGAGTCATATCCAGCCACTGAAATTCATGCCTATGGTTCACCACTTTGCCACGTACAAGAGGGAGGCCTTGGCCCTAGGCTGGCTCTGTTAGAGCTCCACGACCTCAGGTATTTTCCCCGACCTTTGACCCGTGCCCTCGTGAGTGTGTGATCTCTACTTATAGTTCTCCTCTGACCACTGTGAATCCGCCACCTGAGGATACGTGAGCGTGGAAATCAACATCTATCACTGGTTGCAATGTCACAGGTCACTAGGTGTCTAGGCTCAGGCTGACCTTGGCTGTCTTCTGCCCAGGCCAGGAGCCTAATCCTTCAAAGGCAATGAGGACACTTGGTCACTGGCCGACATCCTTTCTTTCATCCACACAGTGGTCTCGATGAGGGTAAAGAGGCCAGGTAGGTCAGGTGAAGGCTGAGTGTGGGGCTTAAGGTTTTTTTCCTAATCAGCATGGAGACAGCCACCGGAAGGGTGGGCGTAACTTCTGACGGGACGGGTTACAAACACTGAGCCAATAGGAGAGGTCCAGCCTAACCCGCCAGTTCCGCAGAGCCCTCCATTTTACCCATGGATACACAACGGCCCCTTCTGTCTTTGGCCACAAAATCGAGGGCACCCAGGGAATATCTTCACAGTAGGTAACCGTTGATGTGGACAGCTTCGACACACTGGGATAGCAGGGAAGTATCTCTGTTCCACTTATGTTAGAATATCAGTGTTCAAGGCACCCTTCCTCAGCATCTATGGCCCCTCTCTGTATGTGGTCATTCAGAGAAATCTATTCATTCTACCTCTGAGACACATCACAAGTACGAGGGGCCTGAGAGAGAGCCTGGAGATGAAACGGAGGAGGCTTCTGGCTGTACCACTCTCCCATGGGCAGACAATAGCAGGTAGTCTCTCTGGAATGTCTTAGCTCTTGTTGATTGACATGAGGAATAAAGTAGGGTGGACCCTGGCCAGTTGTAGCTTGTGGGCAGATGCAAGCTCTCAGGCGAGGAATAATTCCTCTGCTGCTTTGTATGGTGAAACCGCCCCCCGCAACGGGAAGGGCAGAGAACATTGACCCACACCTGCCAGGGGCCTTTCCTGGGACGAAAGATCCCAACCTAGTCTCAACGTCGTCACCCTCTCAGCACACACCTTTCCTGCACACATAATCCTGCCTTTTCCGTCAGTGCCTCATCCTACTAGGAAAAAAAGCATTCCGGTCAAAAAGACAATGCCAGAGAAATCGAGGAGACACTGCCATTTTCCAAATTTTTGCTTTCTACCCATCCCCGCCTCCGGTCAAAAGCTGCGTATGTGGCCGGGCTCCGAAGGCAAGGCCGAAATCCTGGCAGCCTGGGCCCCAGCAGTCCAATGGTTTATGGATGTGGGGACACGGATGACCTGTTTGCCACATATAGAAAATGAACATTCAATATAGAACACATAGTATGGAATAGAGAATACAGGAAATATTGAATATAGAAGAATATAGAATATTGAACATGGAATATATACTGTAGAATAAAAAACATAGATTAGGAAATAAAGTATAAATGACGCAGAACATAAAATATATTTTATAGAATATAGAAGACAATAGAATACAGATTGTAAAGTACAGAATTCACAATATAGAGGAAAACAGGATATAGAAGAATATAGAATATAGGACAAATGTAGAATATGGAATACAGAAATATATAGTATATAAAAAGATGGAATATGGAAGAACATAGACTATAGAATAGAGAATATAGATGAATTTAAAATATAGAATGTAGAATATATAATATGTAATACAAAATATGCAATATAGAATATAGAACAATATTGTATGAAGAAAAATATAGAATATAGAACATCAAATATAGAATACAGAGTATGGAATATAGAATATACAAAAATACAGAATGTAGAAAAACATCCAAGAACACAGATCATAGAATACAGAGACTTTAAAATATAGAGTATGATACATAGAACACTGAGTATACAATACAGAATATAAAAGAACTTTGAAAATAGAAGGATACAGTGTATAGAGGATTTGGAATAAAGAAGAGTATAGAATATATGTTATAGAAGAACATAACATAAAGAATACAGAATATAGAAGAAAATAGAATATAAATTCAGAATATAGAATACAGAAGAATATAAAATGTACAATGTAGAATAGCAATTATAGAATGCAAACTATAGAATGAAGAATATAGGGGAATATAAATTACAGAATATAGACTATAAATTATACAATATACATGATTATTGAAAATACAATGTAGAATGTAAAATGTAGAATATAGGAGAAAATGGAATACAGAATATACAAGAATATGGAATGTTGAATATAGTATCAAGAATATGGAATATAGAATACACAAAAATATAGTATATGTAAAATATAGAAAATAGAAGATTGAATATAGAACACAGAATATAGAAAAATCTAGAATACAGAATCTAGAAGAATACAGAATTTAGAATACAGAATGTAGAATATGGAAGATTTTAGAATATAGAACATAGAATATACAGTATAGAATACAGAATATGGAATATACAACCTAGACTATAGAAAAATATAGAAATAGAATATAAAAGAATATAGAACATAGAAGAATATAGAATGTAGAATAGAGAATACAGAATAGACTATACAAGAGAATATTAGATTATAGAAGAATATAGAGATTAGAAGGCAGAATGTACAATAAAAATATAGAAGATAGAAGAATTCAGAAAAATTTAGAACATAAAATGTAGAATATAGAAGAAAATAGAATATAAAATTTGGAATGGAGAACATGGAATATGGAATAGAGTATATTTAAAATATAGAATGCAGACTGTAGAATATTGAATTTAGAATGTACAATATAGAATATAGCAGATAGAAGAATGTAGATTATAAGTGAAGAATATAGAATAAGAATGTAGAAGAGTATAGAATGCAGAACATAGAAGAATACAGAATGCAGAATGTAGAATATAGAATAAGGAATATAGAATGTAGAATACAGAAGAATATAGTATATAAAAATATAGAATATAGAACACTGAATATGGAATATAAAATATAGAATACAGAGCATGAAACAGAGAAATAGAAAAAACATAGAATAGAGATAAATATAGATTATAGAATAGAGTATGTACAAAGTAGAATTCAGAATATAAAATATAGAACATAGAATATAAAGGAATATAGATTATAGAATATAGAAGATTCTGGAATATAGAATGTAGAATTAAATATAGAATATGCAAGATGGAATATAAGAGAATATAGAATGCAGAATATAGTATACAGAATATGCAATATGGAATATAGAATACAGAAAATTATAAAATATATAGACTATAGAAAAAATTGAATATAGAATACAGACAATGGAATATAGAAAAATATAGAATATAAAACAGAATAAAAATATACATAATGTATAGAATAAACATTACAGAACATAGAAGATTACGGAATGTAGAACGTAGAATGTAAAATACAGAATATACAATATAGAAGAATATATGATACAGACTATGGAAGAATATAGAATACAGAAAATTATATAGAAAAGTATAGAATACAGAAAAAGAACACTGAATATGCAACACGGAGTATGGAATATAGAATATAGAAGAATATAGAATGTAGAATACAAAATATAGAATATGAAATAAAGCATAAAGAACACAGAATATAGAAGAATATAGATTAAAGAATATAGAAGATAATGGAATATAGAATATAAAATGCAGAATATACAATATAGAAAAATATAGAGTACAGAATATAGACGAATACAGAAGGAAGAATGAAGAATATGGAATATAGAATACAGAAAAATATAGTATGTAGAAAAATATAGACGAATATGGAAGAAAATAGAATACAGAACATAGAATATGGAAGAATTTAAAATATACAATGCAGAAAGTAGAATATGGAATATGAAATGTGCAATATAGAACAGAGGAATATTGTATGTAGAAAAATACAGAATATAGAACATCAAATAGAGTATGGAATATAGAATATAGAAAAATATAGAATACAGAAGAACATAGATTATAGAATGTAAAGAATTTCAAATATAGAATATGGAACATAGAACACTGAAGATAGAATACAGAATATAAAAGAACTTTGAAAATAGAAGAATATAGTGTATAGAGGATTTGGAATAAATAAGGATATAGAATATACATTATAGAAGAATATAGCATAGATAACAGAATATAGAAGAACATAGAATATATGTTTAGAATATAGAATACAGAAGAATATAAAATGTACAATGTGGAATACAGATTACAGAATGCAAAGTATAGAATGAAGAATATAGGAGAATATAGATTATAGAATATAAAAGATTGTAAATTATACAATACAGAAGTTTATGGAATATAGAATGTACAGTGTAAAATATAGAATGTAGGAGAATATGGAATACAGAATATAGAAGAACATAGAATGTTGACTATAGTATCAAGAATATGGAATACAGAATACACAAAAACATAGTATATGTAAAAATATAGAAAATGGAAGATTGAATATAGAACATAGAATATAGAAGAATATAGAATACAGAATGTAGACTATAGAAGATTTTATAATATAGAATGTAGAATATACAATATGGGATATAGAATACAGAAGAATATAGTATAGACAAAAATACAGAATATACAACATAGAACATCGAATATGGAATACAGAGTATGGAATATAGGATATAGGAAAATATAGAAGAACATAGAATTTAGAATGTGGAATATGGAATATAGAAGAATTTGGAATATAGAATATGGAATATACAATACAGGGTATTAATAGAGAATATAGAAAAGTATAGAATACAGATAAATATAGAATAGAGTATGTACAAAGTACAATACAGAATATAAAATATAGAATAAAGAACATAGAATATAGAAGAATATACATTACAGAATATAGAAGATTCTGGAATATAGAATAAAAAAATTTTTTTTAATAGAAGATGGAATATAAGAGAATATAGACTGTAGAATATAGTTTACAGAATATACAATATGGAATATAGAATACTGAAAATTATAAAAAAATATAGACTATAGGAAAAAACATTGAATATAGAATACAGACAATGGAATATAGAAAAATATAGAATTTAGAATATAGAATGTAGAATACAGGATATAAAATATAGAATAAAAAATACATAATATAGAGAATATACATTCTAGAATATAGAAGATTATGGAATATAGAATGTAGAATGTAAAATACAGAATATACAATATAGAACAACATATGGTACAGACTATAGAAGAATATAGAATGTAGAATATAGAATACAGAAAATTATACAGAAAAATATAGAATATAGAAAAAGAACATTGAATATAGAACACACAGTATGGAATATAGAATATAGAAAAAATAGAATATAGAAGAATATACAATGTAGAATACAAAATATAGAATATGAAATAAAGCATAAAGAACACAGAATATAGAAGAATATAGATTATAGAATATAGAAATAATGGAATAGAGAATATAGAATGTAAAATACAGAATCTACAATATAGAAGAATATAGAATTCAGAATATAGAATAATATAGAATATAGAAGGAAAAATGTAGAATATGGAATGTAGAATACAGAAAATTATAGTATATAGAAAAATATAGAATATGGAAGAACATAAAGAATTTAGAATGTAGAATACAGAACATAGAATATGGAAGAATTTAAAATATACAATGTAGAATATAGAATATGGAATATAGAAGAATATTGTATGTAGAAAAATATAGAATATAGAATACAGAGTATGGGATATAGAATATACAAAAATATAGTATATAGAAGAACATAGATTATAGAATATAGAGAATTTAAAATATAGAATATGGAACACAGAACACTGAAGATAGAATACAGAATACAAAAGAACTTTGAAAATAGAAGAATATAGTGTATTCTATATTTTACATTCTACATTCCATAATTTTCTATATTTTATAATCTGTATTCTATAGTCTTTATTCTATATTTTATATTCTGTTTTCTGTATTCTACTTTCTATATTCTAAATTCTCTATTATATGTTCTTGTATAATTTATATTCTGTATTGTATAGTCTTCTACTGTGTATATTCTTCTATAATGTATATTCTATATTCTTCTGTATTCTATATTCTAATTCTTCTATATTCTCTATTCTTCCATATTGTGTATTCTACATTCTACTATATTCTTTTTCTTGTATTTTCTATAGCCTTCTCTATTCTATATTCTTCTATATTCTAAATTTATATTCAATACTCTTCTATATTCTGTATTCTATATTCTTCCGTAATGTATATTCTATAATCTATATTCTTGTTTATATTCTTCTGTATTCCATATTCTTGTATATCCTATATTCTACTATTTTCTATATTCTTTTACATTCTGTATTCTATCTTCTGTGTTCTGTGTTCTATGTTCAGTTTTCTTCTATGTACTGTTTCCTTCTATATTCCATATTCTGTATTCTGAATTTTTCTATATTCTATATTCCACATTCTAAATTCTATGTTCTTCTATATTCTATATTTTCCTATATCCTATATACCATACTCTCTATTCTCTATTCGATGTTCTATATTTCTCTATACTATATTCTTCTGTATTCTATATTCCATATTGTATAGTCTACATTCTAAAATCTTCTATATTCTACATTCTATATTAAACATTTGAAATTTTTCTATATTCTCTATTTTTTTATATTCAATCTTCTATTTTCTACATATTTACATATACTATATTTTTGTGTATTCTATATTTCATATTCTTTATACTGTATTCAACATTCTATATTCTTGCCTGCGGGACCCTGTTCAGGCCTATTCTTGCCTACAGGGCTCCTCTATTCTGGCCTCTCCTTGTCTGTGGGATTCTCCATTCGGGCCTGTTCTCCCCTGCGGGACTCTGCCTTAGGGCCTATTCTTGCCTGCGGGGCTCCTCTATTCGGGCCTATTCTTGCCTTCCGGATTCTGTTGGGGCCTATTCTTGGCTACAGAAATCTCCGTTCTGGCGTATTCTTGCCTGCAGCACTCTCCGTTTGGGCCTATTCTTTCCTGCGGGACTCTCCGTTCAGGTCTATTTTTGCCTTCGGGACCCTGTTCAGGCCTATTCTTGCCTACAGGGCTCCTCTATTCTGGCCTGTGGGAATCTCTGTTCGGGCCTTTTCTCGGCTGCGGGACTCTCCTTTCGGGCCTGTTCTCGCCTGCGGGACTCTCCGTTCGGGCCTGTTCTCGACTCCAGGCTTCTCTATTCCGGCGTATTCTTGCCTGTGGAACTCTGTTCGGGCCTATTCTTGCCTGCGGGGCTCCTCTCTTCAGGCCTATTCTTGCCCGCGGGACTGTGTAAGGGCCTTTTCTTGCCTGCCGGGCTCCAATTCGGGCCTATTCTTGCCTGCGTGAGTCCCAGTTCGGGACTATTCTTGCCTGCGGGACTCTCCTTTCAGGCTTCCTCTTGTCTGCAGGGCTCCTCTATTCGGGCCTCTTAGTGCCTGTGGAGCTCCGTTATTCAGGCCTTTTTCTGCGTGCGGGGCTCCGCTATTTGGGCCTGTTCTTGCCTGTGGGGCTTCTCTATTAGGGGATATTCTTGCCTGCGGGACTCTCCGTTAGGGCCTATTCTTGCCTGCAGGACTCTCCATTTGGGCGCATACTTGCCTGCAGAACTCTCCATTCGGGCCTATTCTTCCCTGCAGGACTCTCTGTTCGGGCCTGTTCATGCCTGCGGGGCTCTCCTTTCCAGACTATTGTTGCCTGAGGGACTCTCCTTTCAGGCTTCGCCTTACCTGCAGGGCTTCGCCATACCTGCGGGGCTCCGCTATTCGGGCCTGTTCGTGCATGCGGGCTACCCTACAGGACTATACGATACAGAATATAGATTATAGAAGAACATAGAATACAGAATTTGGAATATAGAAAATAGAATGTAGAATACAGAATATAAAATATAAAATGAAGAGTATTGGTTATGGATTATAGAATATAGAAAATTATGAAATGTAGAATGTAAAATATAGAAGAATATAGAATGCATACTATAGAAGAATACAGAATGTAGAATATAGGATATAGAATATAGAATATGGAACATAGGATATACCATACAGAAAAACAGTATATAGAAAGATAAACAATATAGAACATAGAACTTTAAATATACAATATAAAATACAGAGAATGGAATATAGAACCTAGATTATGGAAGAATATAGAAATAGAATATAAAAGAATTTAGAATGTAGAGTATAAAATATAGAATATAGAAGAATTTAGAACGTAGAATATAGAATATGGACTATAGAATATAGAGGAATATAGTATATAGAAGAACATAGAAGATACAATACAGAACATAGAAGAAAAAAGAATATAGAAAAATATAGAGTATAGAAGAATAAGGAATATGGAAAATAGGAGAATGTAAAATATAATTATAGAAGAATGTAGAATATTGAAAAATATAGAATACAGAATATAGGAAAACATAGAGCATAAATTTAGAAGATAGAGGATATAGAATGCAGAATATAGAAGAATAAAGAATATAGATGACAGACTACAGAATATAGACGATAGAATGTAGAAGAAAATAGAATATTGACAAACGGACTATAGGGTATAGGATATACAGTATTGAAGAATAGAGAATAAAGTAGAAAAATACAGATGACAAAATATAGAAGAATATAGAATGTAGAATAGAGAATACAAGAGAATAGATTACAGAAGAATATAGAGATTAGAAGGTAGAATATACATAAAAAATATAGAATTCAGAAAAAAATTAGAATACAAAATGTAGAATATAGAATATGGAAGAAAATGGAATGGAGAATGGAGAACATAGAATATGGGATAGGGAATAGAGAAGAATAAAGCATATTGAAAAATTTAGAATATAGAATGTAGACTAGAATATTGAATATAGAATTTAGGATGTACAATATGGAATATAGCAGGTATAAGAAATTTTTTTAAGAATATAGATTACAATAGAAGAATATAGAATGTAGAAGAGTATAGAATACAGAACATAGAAGAATATAAAATGCAGAATGTAGAATATAGCATATGGAATATAGAATGCAGAATACAGAAGAATATAAGATACAAAAAATATAGAATATAGAACATCGAATATGGAATCTAGAATACAGAGTATGGAATAGAGAATATAGAATAGACTTAAATATAGAATGTAGAATAGAGTACGTACAAAGTAGAATAACATAGAATACAGAAGAATATAGAATATAGAATGTTCTCGAATATAGAATTAAATATAGAATATAGAAGATGGAATATAAGAAAATATAGAATGTAGAATATGGTTTACAGAATATGCAATATGGAATATAGAATACAGAAAATTATAAAAAATATAGAAAACAACATTGAATATAGACAATGGAATATAGAAAAATATAGAATTTAGAATACGGAATGTAGAATACAGAATATAGAATATAAAATATAGAAAAAAATACATAATATGGAGAATATACATTATACAATATAGAAGATTATGGAATATAGAATGTAGAATGTAAAATACACAATTTACAATATAGAAAAATATGATACAGACTATAGAAGAATATAAAGCATGAAGAATATAGAATACAGAAAATTGTATAGAAAAATATAGAAAAAGAACATTGAATATAGAACACAGTATGGAATATGTAATATAGAAAATATAGAGTATAGAAAAATATAGAATGTAGAATACAGAATATAAAACAAAGGGTAAAGAACACAGACTATAGAAGAATATAGATTATAGAAGATAATAGAATATAGAATTTAAAATACAGAATATACAATATAGAATATAGAATACAGAACATAGTAGAATATAGAATATAGAAGGAAGAATATGGAATAGAGAATACAGAAAAATGTAGTATATAGAAAAATATAGACTAGAAGTATATGGAAGAATATAGAATTTAGAATGTAGAATATAGAACACAGCATAGAATATGGAAGAATTTAAAATATACAATGCAGAATGTAGAATATGGAATATGAAATATAGAATATAGAAGAATAGTGTATGTGGCAAAACAATATAGAACATCAAATATAGAATACAGAGTATGGAATATAGAATATACAAAAATATAGAATATAGAAGAACATAGATTGCAGAATATAATTTAAAATATAGAATATGGAACATAGAACACTGAAGATAGAATACAGAATATAAAAGAACTTTGTAAACAGAACAATATAGTGTATAGAGGATTTGGAATAAAGAAGAATATAGAATATACATTATAGAAGAATATAGCATAAAGAATACAGGATATAAAAGAAAATAGAATATAAATTTAGAATATAGAATGCAGAAGAATATAAAATGTACAATGTAGAATACAGATTATACAATGCAAAGTATACAGTGAAGAATACAGGAAAGTATAGAATATAGAAGATTATAAATCATACAATATAGAAAATAATGGAATATAGAATGTACAATGTAAAATATAGAATATAGAAGAACATAGAATACGGAATATAGAAGAATATAGAATATACAAGGGTAGGGAAAATACAAGAAAAAGAATATAGTAGAATGTAGAATACAGAATATTGAAGAATACAGAATATGGAATAGAGAATATAGAAGAATTAGGATATAGGATACAGAAGAATACAGAATATACATTATAGAAGAATGTACACAGTAGAAGACTATAACGAAAGAATATAGATTACTGAAGAACATAGAATACAGAATATAGAATGTAGACTACAGAATATAAAATATAGAATAAAGACTATAGAATATAGAATACAGATTGTAGAATACAGAGAATTATGGAATGTAGAATGTAAAATTTAAAAGAATACAGAATTTAAAAGAATACAGAATGTAGAATATGGAACATAGAATATACCACGCAGAAAAATATAGTATATATAAAAATAAAGAACATAGAACTTTGAATATACAATATAGAATACAGAGTATGGAATATAGAACCTAGAATATGTAAAAATATAGAAAGAGAATATAAAAGAATATAGAACATTGGAGAATATAGAATTTAGAATGTAGAATATAAAATACAGAATATAGAATATAGAAGAATTTAGAACGTAGAACATAGAATATAGAGGAATATAGTATATAGAAGAACATAGGACATAGAAAATACAATGCAGAATATAAAAGAATATAGAGTATAGAAGAATATGGAATATGGACAATAGAAGAATGTAGAGTATAATTATAGAAGAATATAGAAAACTGAAAAACAGAATATGGAATATAGGAAAATATAGAGCAAAAATTTAGAATATAGAAGATATAGGCTATAGAATGCAGAATATAGAAGAATACAGAATATAGATGACAGACTACAGAAGATAGAAGATAAAACGTAGAAGAAAATAGAATATGGACAAATATGGAATATAAGGTATCGGATATACACTGTTGAAGAATATAGAAGAAAGAAAGTAGAAGAATATAGATTACAGACTATAGAAGAATATAGAATGTAGAATAGAGAATACAAGAGAATATTAGATTACAGAAGAATATAGAATATAGAGATTAGAAGGTAGAATAAACACTAAAAAATATAGAATATAGAAGAATACAGAATTCAGAAAAATTTAGAATAGAACATGTAGAATATAGAAGAAAATGGAATATAGAATGTAGAATAGAGAACATAGCATGTGGAATAGAGTATAGAGAAGAATAAAGAATATTACAAAATTTAGAATATAGAATGTAGACTGTAGAATATTTAATATACAATTTAGAATGTACAATATAGAATATAGCAGAAGAATATAGATTATAAGAGAATATAGAATGTAGAATAAGAATGTAGAAGAGTATAGAATACAGAACATAGAAGACTATAGAATATAGAATGCAGAATGTAGAATATAGAATATGGAGTATAGAATATAGAATACAGAAGAATATAGTATATAAAATATTGAATATAGAACATAGAATATAGAACACAGAATATAGAATGTGTGATATAGAATACAGGGTATGGAATAGAGAATATAGAAAAATATAAAATAGAGATAAATATAGAATAGAGTATGTACAAAGTAGAATACAAAATATAGAATATAAAATATAGAATAAAGAACATAGAATATAGAAGAATATAGATTATAGAATATTGAAGATTCTGGAATACAGAATGTAGAATTAAATATAGAAGATAGACTATAAGAGAATATAGAATGTAGAATAGAGTATACAGAATATGCAATATGGAATATAGAATACAGAAAATTATTAAAAAATATAGACTATAGAGAAAAATGAATATAGAATACAATCAATGGAATATAGAAAATACAGAATTTAGAAAATAGAATGTAGAATACAGAATATAAAATATAGAATAAAAATACATAATATAGAGAATATACATTATACAATATAGAAGATTATGGAATATAGAATGTAGAATGCAAAATACAGAATATACAATATAGAACAATATATGATACAGACTATAGAAGAATATAGAATGTAGAATATAGAATACAGAAAATTATAGAATACAGAAAAAGAACATTGAATACAGAACACAGGATGGAATATAGAATATAGAAAATATAGAATATAGAAGAATATAGAATGTAGAATACAAAATATAGAATATAAATAAAGCATAAAGAACACAGAATATAGAAGAATATAGATTATAGAAGTTAATGGAATAAGAATATAGAGTGTAAAACAAAATATACACTATAGAAGAATATAGAATACAGTATATAGAAGAATGTAGACTATAGAAGGAAGAATGTAGACTATGGAATATAGAATACAGAAAAATACAGTATATAGAATATAGAAGAATATGGAAGAACATAGAATAAAGAATTTAGAATGTAGAATACAGAATATAGAGCATAGAATATGGAAGAATTTAAAATATACAATGTAGAATATGGAATATGAAATATAGAATATAGAAGAATATTGTATGTAGAAAAATATAGAATGTAGAACATCAAATATAGAATGCAGAGTATGGAATATAGAATATACAAAAATATAGAATATAGAAGAACATAGATTATAGAAAATAGAGAATTTGAAACATAGAATATGGAAAATAGAACACTGAAGATAGAATACAGAATATAAAAGAACTTTGAAAATAGAATATAGTGTATTCTTCTATATTTTACATTCTACATTCCATAATTTTCTATATTTTATGATCTGTATTCTATAGTCTTTATTCTACATTTTATATTGTGTATTCTACATTCTACTTTCTATATTCTAAATTCTGTATTATATGCTCTTGTATAATCTATATTCTGTATAGTCTACTGTGTATATTCTTCTATAATGTATATTGTATATTCTTCTGTATTCTATATTCTAATTCTAAACATCCCCACATAACCCTGCTCACCTGGAACCATTGATGAGAGTTTCCAGACAACTCATCTGGGGACCAACAACCCAGATACCCCAAACCCAACCACCCTGCTATCAGCAGAGCACACACACAGCACCCAACCCCAAAACTAGGAAGATCACCCACTGCACCCACAGCCAGGGTCCAGCTGGACAGACAAACACACCACCTCAACAGAAACACCACCTATATCCTCAACAGCCCCACGAGAGACCCACACTCACACATGCAGTCATTCCTCCACCAACCCTGAGAAAGGTAGTGAGAGCATCAACATGGCAAAATTAGAGACCAGAGCAAAACACAGGCCCAGCCTACTTGGATATATCAAAACAAAACAAAATTTCAGGGTTCAACAAACACACAGTAAATAAATAGATATAATAATTTCTTGATGCTTCGGAAACAACAGACAATATCAAATCACAAAAAGAAGCAGGACAAGATGGAGTCAGCAAGTGACTGAAATAACAAAAAAACTGCCGGGGGTAAGAAACAGCCTGTGAAAACACAGGCAAAACCAAGAAAAATATAGACAAAATCAAGGAAGGCACTGACAAAATGAAAGAAAGCAACAAACAAACAAAAAACCCATTGTTGTCAAGTTGTTTACAACTCATAAAAGAAGCGATAAAGAATTCAGGAAAACAATATAAAAACGAAACAACTAGAAACCATACAAAAACATCAACTAGAAAGCCAAAAGATTAAGAATAAAATTTCAGAAACAGACAACTCAAAAGAAGGATATAGGACCAGAATTGAAGCAATGGAAGACAGATTAGTGAAATTAAAGAAAAGTCCCTTGATACCAATTTGTTTGAGGAAAAATCAGAAAAAAGAATGAAGAAATCCTAATAATTATGTGGGACACTATCAAGAGGAAAAACTTGCATATGATAAGAGATCCAATGGATGGGGCAGGGGTGCAATGCAAAACACAGAGACAATTGTCAAAGTAATCCTGGCAGAAAACTTCTCTATCTATCATCATGAAAGACAAGAAGATACCCATCCAAGAAGCGCAATGACCCCTATACAGGATACAGCCCAGAGAAAGTCACCAAGACTTATAAACAAACGTGCAAAAAAAAAAGGACCAAAGACAAACAAAGAATCCTGAGATCAGCTAAGGAAAAATAAAGTCACCTATCTACAAAGGGGAACCAATAAAACTAATCTCCATCTATGTAGCTAAAACCACGTAGGCAAGAAGACAGTGGGAAGACCTATATAAAAGGTCGAAAGTAAAAAAAAAAACAAAAAAACTCAGCAATTCTATATTAAGTAAAAATGTCTCTCAAATACAATGGCAACATTAGAATATTTCCAGATAAGCAGAAATTAAGGGAATTTGTAAAAACCAGACCAAACTTACAAGAAATATTAAAGAGAGTCCTTCGAATAGAGAACCAAAAACATTAAACAATAATCTGATATTTGGACGCAGGACAGACCACCCAGATACCAACCCAAATAAAGAATTTTAAAAATAAAACAAAGCTAAAAGGCTAAAAACAGGGAACCAAAGACATCAATATGTAAACGATGACATCAAAACAAAAAAGACGGAATGAATGGTGTAGTTATAGAACTTTCATATGGAGAGGAAGCCAAAGCGATATCAATAAATAAAAGACTGTTTTAAACTTCGGAAGATAAGAGTAAATTTCAAGGTAACGACATAGAGGAGGACTGGTGGTGCATTGGTTAAGTGCTCAGCTGCTAACCAAAATGTCATTGCACTGGAAGTCTTACCTAAAGAAATATGGAAAAAGAAAGAAACAAAGGACCTCCAAATTGGAAGGAAGAAGCAAAATTTTCCCTATACACAGATGAAATGAACCTATACGTAGAAAACTCCAAGGATTCCACAAAAAAACTACAGGAACTAGTAGAAGGATTCAGCAAAGTAGCAGGGTACAATATCAACATATAAAAAATCAGTTGGACTCCTCTACATCAACAAAGAGAACTTCAAAAAGTAAATCACAAAAAGAATGCCATTTATAATAGCCCCCCAAATGATAAAATACTTGGGAATAAATCTAACCAAGGATATAAAAGACGTATACAAAGAAAACTACAAAATGCTACTGCAAGAAACCAAGAGACCTATATAATTGGAAGAAAAAAAAATGCTCATGGATAGGAAGACTCAACACCATAAAAATGTCAATACTACCTGAAGTGATCTACAAATATAATGCAAGACCGATCCAAACTGCAACAGCATTCTTTAACGAGATGGAAACACTAATCACCAATCCAATGTGAAAAGGAAAGAGGCCTTGGATAAGTGCTACTAAAGAAGAACAAGGTAGAAAGAAGGCCTCGCACTACTGAATCTCAGAACCTACTGTACAGGCATGGCAATCAAAACAGACTGGTATTTGTACAATGACAAACACATAGACCGATGGAAGAGAACTTAGAACACAGATGTAAATCCGTCCAGCTATGGGCAGCTGATTTTTGACAAAGGGCCGAATTTTGTTAAATTGGGAAAAGACAGTCTCTAACAAATGGCACTGGCAAAACTGAATGTCCATCTGTAGAAAAAATGAATCAGGACCCATACTTCACATCATAAACAAAAACTAACTCAAAATGGATCAAAGACCTAAATATAAAACTTAAAACAATAAGGATTTCATTTTACTTGTTTCAGCAATCAACATCCATGGAAGCAGCAGTGGGCAAATCTGCTACAAAAGACCTCCTTAAAGTGTTAAAAAGCAAGGATGTCACCTTGAAGACTAAGGTGCCCCTGACCCAAGCAATGAAAGCTGGATGATGAGTAAGGAAGACTGAAGAAAAATTGGCATCTGTTGGTGAAGAATGTTGAATATATCATGATGTGCCAAAATAAGGAACAAATCTGCCTTGGAAGAAGTACAGCCAGAATGCTCCTTAGAAGCAAGGATGGTGAGACTTCATCTCATATACTTTGGGCATGTTGTCAGGAAGGATCAGTCTCTGGAGAAGGACATCATCCTTGGTAAAGAATAGGGTCAGTGAAAAAGAGGAAGGCCCTCAACAAGATGGACTGACATGGTGGCTGCAACAATGGGCTCACGTATAGCAATGATCGTGAGGATGGCACAGGATCGGGCAGTGTTTCCTTTTGTTGTGCATAGGGTGGCTATGAGTCAGAAATGACTCGAGGGCACCTAGCAAAAACAACAACAATAAGGAGATAGAAATTATAACGAAGTACCGAATACAAATTAACATTAATCTTTCCCAAACTCTTGCAAAAGAAAATAGTAGGGAACACTTTGTAACTGGTTCTATGAGGACATAATCACCCTGATACCAAAGCCAAAAAAACCCACAATATCCCTTATGAATATGAATGCAAATCTTCAACAGAGTACTAACAAACCAAATCCAGCAGCAAAATACTAGCATACCAAACAGCAGCATATTGAAAAGACTATAAACCACATCCCAGTGGAACTTATCCCACAAATGCAAGAGTTGTTAAGCATAAACATCAATTAATTAAGAAAACGAAGGAAAAATGAATTGGTTAATGAATGCAGAAACATCATTTGACAAAATCCAAGACCCTTTCGTAATAAAATCATTCAACAAACTAGAAATGTAAGGAAACTACATGTATCTGATTAAGGACACTTATGAAATACCCACAGCTAACATCACATGCATTGGTGAAAGACTACAAGTTTTCCCCTAACATCAGGAACAAGACAAGGATGCCTGATTTCATAACTCTTATTCTACATTTTTCTGGAAATACTAGACAGAAAAGTTAGGCTAAAATTTTTTTTTAAAGGCATTTGAATTTGGAAAGAAGTAAAATTTTTCCTATTCAAGATGACAAGATCTTATACATAGAATATCCTAAGGAATTCTCTCTCTTTCTCTCTCTCTCTCACATACACACACCCACAAATATACAATACAAATAAAAAACAAAAAGAAGCTATTAGATTTAATATACAAATTCAACAGAATGGCAGGATATCAGATCAACACACAAAAATACAGTTCTGGAAAGCCAAACTTGTTATTATTTATCTGTTTATTTATCTATTTATCCATCTATTTAGTGATTTGTTGATATAGCTATCTCTTTAACTACTTATTCATCTATTCATTCATTCATATGTCTGTCTTTCTGTATGCCTGTCCATCCACCCATCCATCCACCCATCCATCCATCCATCCATCCATCCATCCATCCATCCATCCATCCATCCATCCATCCATCCATCCATCCATCCATCCATCCACCCACCCACCCATCCATCCACCCATCCATCCATCCACCCACCCATCCATCCACCCATCCACCCATCCACCCACCCATCCATCCACCCATCCATCCACCCATCCATCCACCCATCCACCCATCCACCCATCCATGCATGTGTTCATTCATTTATTTATCTCTCTCTCTCTGTTTACTTATTACCCTTTTGAGCTTCACATTTCTTCAACACCAAACTTCAAATTGACCTGGATTTTAAGGGAAAAAAGATGTCAATGACTTCTTAATTATGCCTATGGGAAAAACTGATTCACTTGATTAGTTTTCTTCATGACACGTTTGCTTTAAATCTGCTTTAAATTACTTCTCATTAAGCTTGATCCAAAAAAATTGGATGATCTTTTCTTTCTTTTTTTTCCTTATTTGTATGAATTTAAAGAGCTTAAATTTGGAGGAAAAGAGACTTAATGATTCTCTCTTGGTTCACTATTTGGGCCCAAGCACCCATGTGTATAGACTCAGTGCTTCTCAGGTGGTGGCAAAAACATTCATTTGCCCTGTGTTGGCTATTAGGTAGGAAGGCTGCCCCTGGCTGGAAGGAGGTCAACCCTCAACAGTGATCATGTCGTTGGGAGAGTCTTTGAACCTGAGCAGAGAGAGTGACTGTATTTATAAAATTTATTTAAGTAATTCTCAGTGCAGAGAGTTTGTTCTATTTTTGTTTGTTGAGTTTTTAGTAGAACCATGTAACACAGGGGTGTAGAAAGCTGTTAAAAGGATTTGTGCCTGTGTTTGAGAAAAGCAGTGCAGGCAATGCTTCCATCCCTGAATCTTTGTTTATGTAAAATAATAATCAAAAAAGCAGTAAAAACAGCAGCATCAATAATAATCATCATTAAAGCTGTTTGTTGAGTGTTCGCAGCATGCTGGACAATGTTGTACGTTGTTTGCATGTGTTAACTAATTTACTTTTTAATAAACAATATTAGTGGTAGATGCTATTACCAGTAACACTTGAAAGTTAATAATTAATATCTGAATCAAAAGAGCAAATACCTTCTTACCTGTCCAGGACCCTTCCAAGATCATATTGATTTTATATTTGCATTTTTGTTTTCTGGTTCTAAAATCAAGTGCCAAAAACTGTACAAGTTTCACATTATTCAAAATTTATAAATGTCACCTTGATATTGTAGGTATATTTCCAGCAGTAAACAAAAGTGAGGCAAGTGTTGACCATTCCTAGGACTCAATTCTTCAGTTAAATGCTGAGATTGGTTTCCAGGATGCTTATGTTTTATCCTATGACTGACTCAATGATTGTTTGACGACTGGAGTTTCTTTGTAAGGTGTTTTAGAGAGTAAGATAAAATATTTCAAATTAAGGAATAATTATGTTATAATTATTATAAATTATAATTTATAAATTATAAAATAACATAATTGAGGAAAAATGAAGATAAGAACTTACTGATGTGACTTCCATCTCTGTCTGTGTGTGATAGAGTTAACCTATGTATTTTCTCTCTAAACTCTGACCTACATCACCTTTCTTCTTAAGTTATTGCACATTTCTTTTTCCTACTTGAGCACAGCAGCTGTCTTATGTCATCCCATGGAATTAGATAAGAGAATTGGCTGGTTAAAATCCCACTTCGCTTTAATTTTTCCAGATTAAATGTATCTCATTCAAATAGAACAAATTTAAGTGGGCATCATGCCAAAATCTAAATTCCTGTCTATGAACTTGGAGACATTTACACCTTAGGGGCTGAAACATTTATATTGGATCTGTGGACTTCCAGAAAGCTGAGTCTCTTACTTCTATGGTCAAGCCAACTTGTTTATTTTGAGAATAAAATTATTGCAGTATTTAACATAATATCTCCTACATTATATAATTCTCAGTATTGCATTGAAAAAATAAATAAATAATATCTCCTACATTATATAATTCTCAGTATTGCATGCATATTTTGTACAGAAAAAAATCAAAGTAAATATTAGCTGATCACTAATTACGTGGAGTCTAAATCTACACGCATATTTTAAAGGTAAGATAGAGTTAACTGGTTTTTCTTTTTTTAACATTCAGTTAAGATCAGTTATTTGATTTGTTTTTCACTTGAACAAATACATTTTGAGCCTTGACCCTTTGTTCTTTTTTTTTTTTCTCCCAGGAATGTAGACACCAGGCCTCATAAAATATCACCCACAATTTCTACAATGTGCTTAATTGTGGGCTAGAGACCTAGTTTCCCCAGAAGGCCTCTGAGAGACAAAATATGAATTCCACCATGATTAGGCAGTCAGCCCATTTCTATCAAGAGGTTGAAAGCCTCATATAAGGATGAGAAAATGAGTTTGAACATTTCTTTTTTTATTAAAATTTTTCATGGTAAATGACTGAAGGCTTATTGTCTGAAGCAAAAAAAAAAAAAAAAACAAAGGCAATCTTGCACACTCGTAGTGTGGTAACAGTTCCTGAAATGTGTTTCAGATTAGAGGTTTCTACGGTTTTGGATTCCTTTTCAAATCTATTTCTCTGCCACCCCGTAGAGGTGCCAAATAAAGTAGCTTGATTATTCATAATATATGCAGTTTGTCTCTGTGACTCTTTGATATATATAACCAACAAACAATATAATTTAACTTAAAACTTTGTGAAAGACGGACTTGCTGTGAGTATGTAACACTATCCCCAAGTGGGGTGACAGGGAAATCTATTTAATTTTGCAGACCCCTTCCCCAGCTTCTGACCTAATGTTTTATTTCAAATAAAATTTCCTGGGAAAATGAAACATATCTCTATATGAGACACTATATATCTCAACGGAAATAAGTTTTAAAATTAATTACTTTATATCTGGAAAAGAATGTGGATGTCTACACATCTAATGAAGAAGAATGTGCTTTTCAATGCAGTAGCTTGTTCTTCAGTTTTAAAAACATGACCCGCTGGATGTGAGCAGTCTCCTTCATAACAACAACCATTCAAATCTCAAATAGCTGTTTTAGGCCACTAATTACTCTGAATTTAACCTAAAATATTACAATACCTTGGAGACTTTACTACAATTCATATCAAAAAGATCAATATACAACTAATCTCAGGGACACTATTTAAAGGAATGTGTTTTATTTGATAAATTATGTAGAATGGATTGTATTTTTTTTTTTTTTTTGCACATTCATTTCCTTGATTTGCGTGATATCTGGGCTGCCCAAATTATTCAGATTACATTTGAACGATTTCTGCAAAAATGAGTATCAAGGTAAGTTATGTGAGATTGATTTGACCATACATTGAATTGAAATTTTCTTGGGGCGGCAATCACAAAGGAGCAAGGTGAGAGACATTTCTTGGTAAGGTGAGATAAGGGTTAGGGTTTGAAGGTCCAGTGCAACCCCTACTGGGCAGCAAGGCCCTGCAGCTATCACTCATAGTCTTGATTGGGGTAGTAAAAACATTTCTTTCTTATTTTTGCCTTACCACTTTGCATTATGCTTAGGACATAGTCATGTTCAGGAATATTATTAGAAAGGTGAAAGGTTGTAAACTATGTAAAGTATTTCAAGCAATACAAACACCTGTTGAGAAACTTATGCAGTGGTATTAAAATATTTTGTAAATTGTTTTATTTTTAGTGAAATATATATGCTTATATGCATATGTATATATGTGTGTATATAATGTGTAACTGTCTAGTTTTCATAACCGATTTTGAATACATGCACATTATCTCAACAAGTTGATGTTTTTAGTTCCTTTCTCCATTTTCATCATGTGCCCTTCATTTCAAATTTCTCCTGTATGTTTAGTGTATTTCTATAAATTACACAAGAAAAATTCCTAATATGAAACTGTTAGTTAAAAAAAAAAGCGGTTTCCATCAAGTCTATTCTGACTCAAAGCCACCCTGTAGGACAGAGCAGAACTGCCCAGTATGGTTTCCAAGGAGCCGCTGGTGGAATCGAGCTGCAAACCTTTTGGTAAGCGGCCCTAACTCAACGACTGCGACAGGTATGAAAATGATCAAAGGTCATGAGAAATGATTAGCAAGTTTTAAAAAGATCTACCGTGTTTTACCAAAACTATGCTAGTGCATATCTGATAACGTTGCTCACAACATTTTTGGCCTAATAATTTAATAAAGTTGTTTTGTTTAACTAGGTTTTAATATTTTTGGATTATTTCTTTATTTTAAGCCTTCTATTTCATTTTTGATGTATCACTTATTTGTATATTTTTTTCTTCTTAGTCGGCTCTTTTCATTTTTATTATTAATTTTTGGTAAATTGGATTTTATTTGTGATATTAAAATTTTTTATTTGTTCTAAGAATTCAATTTGGGTTCTTGTTTAGATTTATAATACTTTACATGAAATTTTTGGGGGTAAAAACTACAAAATCAAAATAACGACCCCCACCTGGTGAAATGAGCATTCCAATAGATTGGAAATTGTTGCCAGTGTTCCCGTTTTCTTTTTTTAAAATAAATTTTTCCTTCCATATGTATGTTTATATTACTTTGTCATTCAAAAATTTATACACAATTTTTTTCACGGCATTGGCTGCAATCCCTGTTGTGTCAGCACTCTCCCCCTTTCCACCCCACATTCCCACATTCCATTTGTCCAGTTTTCCTGTCCCTTCCTGCCTTCTCGTCTCTGTTTTTTGGCAGGTGTAGCCCATTTGATGTCATATACTGTTCGTTTTATAGGCCTGTCTTACTTTGGCTGAAAGGTAAACTTCGGGGGTGGCTTCAGTTCTGAGTTAGAAGGATCTCCAGGGGCCGTAGTCTCCAGGGTTCTCTGCTCTGACTGGGATTACAACAGAGAGTCCTGGACAGAGTGGGAGAAAATGTAGAACAGACGATCAAATTCACAAAAAGAACAGACTTCCCTACATATTTTATTGAAGGAGCCCTGGCTGTACAGTGGTTAAGCACTGCGTTTTAACCCAAAGGTCAGGGGTTGGAACCTACCAGGAACTTCAAGGGAGAAAGATGTGGCAGCCTGTTTCTATAAAGATTAACCCACTGCCATCCAGTAGATTCCAACTCATAGTGACCGTATAGGACAAAGTAGGTTTCAAAGGCAGTAAATCTTTACAGGAGCAGACTGCCACATCTTTCTCCCTCAAAGCACCTAGTAGGATCACACCACCAACTCTTCTGTTATCAGCCAAACACATAACCACAGCACAAACAGGGCTCCTTCTGTACCGATTGTAGCTTTAGAAACCCTATGGTGCAGTTCTGTTCTGCCCGGGGGTCACTATGAATTGGAATTGACTCCAAGGCAATGGGCAGAGTATATAATTTATTGATGATATATAATAACTTCTATAAAGCCACTGCCATGGAGTCAATTGCAACTCATAGTGACCTTATAGGACAGAGTAGAACTGCCCCACAGGGTTTCCAAGGCTGTAAATCTTTACAGGAGCAGACTGGCACATCTTTCTCCTCCTGTTCAGCAGCTGGTGGGTTCCAACTACCGCCTGCCTTTCAGTTACCAGCTCAGTGCTAAAATCACTACACAGAATCAAGACTCCTTATAACTTCTACAGCTATTGTATTCTTACTTTCCTGCTTTTCTATCACGCCCAATTATCATGCTATTTTATCACGTTTATATCCATAAAATTTTACATGTTGTATTTCCTCCTCTTCATTCTCTTATCGACATTTTATTTTTATTTTTAACTTGATCATTTTCTTTCAGATTTTTATTAAAAAATTGCTTCATGGTCTGAAATATATAACCTATCTTGAAATCTAGATTGTATTTACATCAATTGGTTTACAGTGAACTAGCTTGCAATGACATTTATTTTGTCCTTTCAGTTACGTGTGTTTGCATTTGATATTTTTAAAACATAAACCGTTTTTTCGATAACCATATTTAAATAATATTTTATTGTCATTGAGTATTGTTATACTAAGGTGAAAAATTTTAAGAATATTAAAAATATAATGTATTAGAACGTTGCTAACTGTAAATTATAATTTATACCATTTATCGAACACTTTTAGCAAGTTAAGTGTTTTTCATTTATTAGGTTTTCAAAAACAGTAAAGCTTTTAAATAGAAAAAATTTTTTTCTTTTTTGGTTGTTATTTTTATTTGTCATATTCTATTTCATGGGTTAGAACATTCAAAAAAATAATGTTGTTAGAATAAGTCTTTGTTTTTTTCTGAATTATACAAACATCCATCATTATTTTATATCACCGTGTTTGCTGTTTTTTAGAGAAAAGCACTGTTCTTTGAGAAAGGCCTATAATGAAGAATGACGGTTCAATAGGATCAAAGCTTTTTAGAATATATGAAATGTGTGTAGTATCTTTCCTATATAACTTAGTGATATGATTATTTATAGTCAAATGTGCCTCAGTTTATACCAACTTGGCTGACTATAGATAATGTTAAAAACAAAATTTCTACAAGATTAGATTTGTATATGAACCCATAAGTTTAACTTGCAATTTATGAATGGGAAGTTTCAGACAAGAGCTTTCTAATTCATGAATAGCAACTACAGGTTCTGAGTTCTTATACAAATTTAATTTTGTAAAAATTTTGTTTTTAACAGTTCTGGTGATGGGGATGGGATTAATGGAACGTTTTGAACCAGGTTAAACTCAGCAGGCAAGTTTTAATTGGTTAACTCACATTTTGGCTTCTGGGAAGTCAGGCATTTGCAGAAACTAGACTTAGGTTTGGTTTGCTGATGTGGGGCTTAGCCTAAGTGACTGCACCTTGGACCAAGTATAGTCAGGTCAACAATGAATAAAACTTTATGATAGATCATTGAATTCTATATGCTAGAATTGTATTTATATTTGCATGTATGTGTAATCAACAGTTGGTATTGTCAATTTTCTTATTTGTCACACTTTGTATTAAAGCTGACTAGTTTTTACTGAAGATAATTTTAATTTCTCAACTTTGTTGAGCAATATTTGTAATAACAATTATCTAAAACTTTCAAATTTTAATGGGGCATCAATACCTTTTGACTCCTTATCTCAACTGAGGAGCAAGTAATAACATTTTACTAACCGACATTTCGTCCAAGTGCAGTTTAAATGTAAATTTCCCCTATTAATATAAAAGGACCAAGTCAAATTCAAAATGCCATTCTTGACATGTTCCTTGAGTTAAACTTAGATTAATAATTGCTAATATAACATTTTAATGTTTCTTTCTCCAGCCCTTCTTAAAGGTCTTGCATATTTGTTTTTTGCCTGGGCAACAAATTTCCACATACAATTACAGACATTATAGAAATAACCACCAATTCATTTGTAAGAGTTGTAGTATTCCTGACATACAAATGGTAACATAACATTTATTACAACCTATAGCCAATATAATTTCAAAGTTGAGAAATGGAGAAAGAAATGCTTTTTGTAAGAATATTATATCATATTTGAACATCATTGTCCTGTTTAATTATTTAAATGAATGGAGTGAAAGATTTTTTTTTCTCATACCAAGTAAGCACATCTCCAGTCTCTCATCTTGAAGATATTAAAAGGGGAGAAAAAACTCATGTTGGCAAATCATCTAAATGTTTATTTCCAGATAATATTTTTATTCTGTAAGAAGTAAAAAAAAAAAAAAATTATCATTTTTTTTTTTTTCAAATTGGCCATTGCTCAACAGACACAGATTCAGTGTATAGAAACGGGGAGAAATAGTCACCTAAAGTGATTCAAGGAAATTCTACTGCATTTAATAATCATTTTGTTTTCTTCTGAAGGACATTCAATGTTGTTTACATTGAATTTTCAGATATTGTCTGCTTTATTTTTATCTAAGCCATGAAGACAGAAAATCAAACTTTTGGAGCAGAATTTATACTTCTTGGCTTTTTCCAATATGGCCAAATGAACACTGTCCTCTTTGTTACCATTGTGGGCCTCTTCTCAGTGAATTTGATGGGGAATATCATACTGATCCACCTCATCCGACTGGACACTCCGCTCCACACTCCCATGTACTTCCTCCTCAGTCAGCTCTCCTTCATTGACATGATGTACATCTCCACCACGGTACCCAAGATGGCAGCAAACTTCCTGTCAAATGATAAGACTGTTACTTCTTTAGACTGTAAGATTCAAACCTTTGTGGTTTTGACTCTTGGTGGAACTGAAGCTCTTCGTCTTGGTTTCATGTCTTATGATAGATATGTAGCGATCTGTCACCCTTTATATTATCCTGTGCTCATGAGCAAGATGATCTGTTTGTCCATGGTCACATGTGCATGGGCCAGTAGTTCTATCAATGCTTTAATACATATATTGCATGTATTTCAACTTCCATTCTGTACATCTCGGATCATTAACCACTTTTTCTGTGAAGTTCCATCTCTAATGCCTTTGGTGTGTCAGGACACCTCCCAGTATGAGTATACTGTCCTCTTTAGTGTCCTTATCGTTCTGCTACTACCATTCATGGCCATTCTGGCTTCCTATGCCTGAGTGCTTATTGTGGTGTACCAGATGAGCTCAGGTAAAGGGCAGACAAAAGCCATCTCCACGTGTTCCTCTCATCTGATTGTGGCAAGCCTATTCTATGGGGCTACTCTCTCCACCTATACAAGACCACACACCTTGCATTACCCTGAGGAAGATAAAGTGGTGGCAGTATTTTACACTATCATTACACCTCTTCTGAACCCATTTATCTACAGTCTGAGGAATAAGGAGGTCATGGGGGCTAGGAAAGGAGTTTTGGGAAAATAGACATTTGTACAGAAAATATGACTTTAGGAACCCTTTATAGTTTGAGACTGAACAACATGATTTGATTAGCCTACTGTCTAGAAAGATGTAAGCTCAAAGAAATGTTTACAAAATAAATAATTAGACAAATGCCTTCATTTCTCCTCTTTTCAGAAATAACTAAATCATTACTATTGGAACTGGATTGATTTACAATGTATAAGCAAGAGAATGGTTGCCATTATCTATGTCGTTTATCTTCTAAAGCAGTAGATTTAGGACCCATAAACACAATACTCCTATGTCACAGCAAATATTTTTTCTTCTTTAATTTGCTGAAATAAAATGCATAGAAAATATAATTTATTACAAAATGCATAATATCTAGATAATATATATGATGACCAAACTGTAGTATAGAGCAGATTTCATATATCCACTCATTCTTTCATTCATTGAGCAAAAGTTTTAATGCTTTAACTTTGTATGTGATGCAATTATAGGCACTGGTGATATGGGATTGAGCAATATAAAACTGACATAAATGTCTGCTCTCTTAAAGTTTACATTTCATTGTGAGGAGAAAGACAATATATAAAATTAATGCATAAATTGTACAGTATATCAAAAAGTATTAATTGCCATGAAGAAAAACTAGGTGGAAAATTGGAATAGGGGAACTAAAAGATGTTTGCAATTATAAGTAAAATAGAGAAGGGAGAAACAAGAATGTGACAGTTTATCAGACTAAAAGGAGTTAAGGAAGAGAATCAAGTGGACATCTGAGGAAGAGTGTTCTGGGAAGAGCAAAGAGCAAGTGAGAACTTCCTGTGATGGGAACATGTCCTTCATAGTCACAAAAGATCAAGGAGTAAATTGGTGAGACTTAGGCAATAGGTAGATTTAATGGGGACAGAACATGTAGTATAAATTAGATCAGTATGAGGATTCTGGATTTTAACCCAAAATGCTGGGCAACCATTGCTGAGTTGTGAGTATAGAATTGATGTGAACACGAGGAGGCCATTGCAGTAGCCCAGTTGTGACAAAATATGGCCTTGGATTGAAGTGATATTAGTGGAGGAGCAAAAGCTGGCCAGATTCAGGAGACTGGGAGAAAGCAGATATTTGAGTTTTGTGGACACATTGGAATATGAAACGCTTCAGAATTTGGCTAAGACTTGGACTAAATAATTGGAAGTATGGAGTTGTCATGATTACAGTTTGGGGGAAGCCACAGGTGGAGCGTTTTCATCATTCAGCATCTCTTGTGCTACTTTTACGTTGACCTCTTGGCCCCACAAACGCAGTCATTATTCTGACTTCTATCACCATTGAATAGAAGCTCTTATTTCTCATCACCATTGGGTAGAAACTTTGGCATCAGAAAAAAAAAAGTTCTCTTTGATATCTGGCTTCTTTTAGTCAACATATTTAAAAGATTTAACCATATTTTTGTGTGTCTCTGTAACTCCATCATTTATATTACAAAGCTACATTCCATTATATGGCTCCTGAGCAATTGTTTCCATTCTGATGCAGGAAATGTTTGGCTATCATGAATAAAACTGCCATAAAACTTCCTGTACAAATGCTTTTTGAGAACATATTAACTGAATTATCTTGTATATACATCAAAGATTGAAATCGCTTGGTCATATTTTAAGTACATGTACAGCTATGAATGTGTTATTGCAATGTGGGTTTAACCATTTGTATTCCATTCAGCAATACAAGAGAAATTCTTAGAGTCTAAGATTGTTGATAATAAATAATGCAGTGACTTGCTAAACTACCTGGCACTAAATATAAAATTGGATATAAGCCATGACGATAAAATCCAACCAGTGCTAAAACAGTGCATGAATAATGGTATTGGAAGAAAGTATACATTTTCTGTGAAGTATTTAAGATAATCACTGACATGATTGTTTTTAATCCATTGTCAATAATTTTAATAATTATGGTTTGTAATTCACAATGTTCAGTTTTCCACAACAGCAACAACAAAATATTAGGCATGCAAATAAACAGGAGCACATGGCTCATTCACAGGAAAAAATAAATAAATTTGAAACAATCCCTGAGTCAACTCAGATACTGGAATTACTAGAGAAATAATATAAATGAACTGTATTAAATATGTTCAAGGTGCTAATGGATACCATGTACAAAGGACTAAAGGTAACCAGTGAAATAATGTCTTAACAAATAGAGACTGCCAGTAAGGAGATAGAAATTATAAAAAGATACCAGATAGAAATTAACAATAATCTTTCTCAAACTCTTCCAAAAAATAGAAGGCAACTCATTCTAGAATGACATTATCACCCTGATACCAAAACAAAAAAAAATAAATAAATCACAATATACCTTATGAATATGGAAGCAAATCTTCTATAAAATACTAACAAACCAAATTCAGCAGCAAATTGCAACAAAATACTAGCAAACCAAATAGGGCAGCATATTGGAAGGACTATACACCATGACCCAGTGAAACTTATCCCACAAATGCAGGAGTGGTTAAACATAAATATCAATTAATTAAGAAAATGAACAAAAATGATTATATTAATTGATGCAGAAAAATCATTTGACACACTCCAGTACCCTTTCATAATAAAATCACCCAACAAACTAGAAATGTAAGGAAACTGCTTGTATCTGATTAAGGACAGTTATGAAATGCCCACGGCTCACATCACTCACATTGGTGAAAAACTGAAAGTTTTTCCTTAACATCAGGAACAAAACAAGGATGCTTGACTTCACAACTCTTATTCCATATTATTACATAAATACTAGCCAGAAAAGTTAGGAAAAAAAAAAATAGGAAATGACATTCAAATTTGAAAAGAAGTAAATTTGTTCCTATTCAAATGACATGATCTTATATACAGAATATCCTAAGAAATACTCTGGGCTCAAGCATAACAGTGATTGTGAGGATGGCACAGGACAGAGCAGTGTTTCCTTCTGGTGTACACAGGAGTCGCTATGAGTCAGAACAAACTTGGCACCACCTAACAACAACAACAGAGAATACACACACTCACATACAACAAACCAACAAAAACAAAAATAAACTATTAGATTTAATATACAAATCCAACAAAATTGTAGGATGTCAGGGGAACACACAAAAATCAGGTTTTGACTAGAGCTCTGGAGAACCAAACTTGATATCTCTGCTTATTTGTTTATTCATTCATTCATTTATCTCTCTCTGTTTATTTACTGATTACTCTCTTATACTTCAGATTTCTTCAATACCAAACTTTAGGTCTTTGAACCTTATCAGAGAGAGTGACTGTATGTACAGGGCTTATTTTAAGTAATTCTCCCTGTAGATAGTTTGTTCTAGTTTTGTTTCTTTTTCTCTTGAAACTTTAGTAGAACCATGTCACACTGGGATGGGGAAAGCTTTTAGAAGGATTTGTGTCCACATTTGAGCAAAGCAGTGGAGGAGATGCTTCCATCCTTGAATCTATCTTAGTTTATGTAAAATAATAATCCAAAAAGGCAGTAAAAACACCATCATCATTAATAATCATCATTAAGCTAATATTTATTAAGGGCTTGCAGCATGCTGGACAACATTGTAAGTTGTTTGCACGTGTTAACTAATTTAATTTTTAATAAACAATATTAGCGGTAGATGCTATTATTAGATAATCTATGAATCAAGAGAGCAAGTAATATATTCCTGCTTCTGCAATTCAGACAGAGTGAGTCACCCCCATCCTACCTTCCACCATCACGCTCCACTTTTACTCCCTGATTTAATATATGGGCCCCTGAGAGATATTTCTCTTTTTATGCCTCAGGAAGAGTTCTAGGTTTTCATGTTCTCATACCCATCCAAAGTAGCTGACAACTGTCTGTGTATAATACACAAATATTTTTCTCATGCAATATCAGGTGATAATAATAATAAAACAATAACAACAAGCACCACTTAAAGGTATCAAACCTAACTTCAGAGGTAGGTTTTCATTGAAACACAAGAAACTTGAACTGCAGATCCTCTCACCTGTGTAGGCCTCTTCCACAGTCATATCAATTTTATATTTGTATTTTTGCTCTCTTGTTCTTAAAGAAAATGCCAGCAACTGTACAAGTTTCACAGTATTCAAAACTTACAAATATCACTTCAATATTCTAGAAATCCTTCCACAAGTGACTGAATGTGAGGCAAATGTTGACTATTCATAGGACTCAATCATTCAGTAAAAATCTGAGATTAGGGTTCCTGAACACCTGTGTTTCATCCTAAAACTGACTCAGTGATTGTTTGGCCCCTGGAGTTTTCTCTGGAAGGTGATTTAGAGAATAATGAGACAAAATATTTCAAATTAAGGAATAATTATTGTAAATAATAATTTATGAATTATAAAATAACATATATATTATAATTGGAGAAAAATGAAGATAAGATCTCCGATGTGACTTACATCCCTGTCTGTACATGAGAGAATAAACCTGTGTATTTTCTTCCCAAAATCTAACCCACATCGAGTTTCTTCTTAAGTTATTGCACTTTTCTTTTCCCATTCTTGAGCACAGCAGCTATTTCATGTCATCCCATAGAATCAGGTAAGGGAATTGACTGGGCAAAATTTCAGCTCACTTCAATTTTTCCAGATTAAATACATCTCATCGAAATAGAACAACATTATTGAGCACCACGCCAAAATCTAAATTCTACTCTACACGTGGGCATTTTAACCCTTAGGGATCACAGCATTTGTATTTGATCTGTGGACTTTCAGAAATCGGAGTCCCTTACTTCCATGGCCAAGCCAACCTTCCTATTTTGGGAATAAAATTATTGCAAAATTTAGCACATTAATAATATACCTATATTAGATAACTCCTCAGTATTTCGTGCATATTTTGTATAGAAAAAAAAAATCAAACTGTATATTAGCTGATTACTAACTATACGGAGTCAAAATCTACGTACATATTTTAAAGGTAAAATAGTTAACTTTAAAAAAAAATTTTTTTTAAGCAATCAGCTAATATCAATTATTTGATTTTTTTTTCACTTGAACAAATATATTTTGAGGCTTGACCCTTTGTTCATTTCCCTCCCTCCCCCCAGGAATGCAGACACCAGGACTAATAAAATATCACTTGTAATTTGTACAATGTGCTTAATCACGGACTAGAGGCCTAGTTTTCCCAGAAGGTCTCTGAGAAACAAAGTATGAATTCCACCCTGATCAGGCAGCCAGCCTGTGTCCACCGAGAGGTTTAAAGTCTTATATAAGGACGAGAAAATGAGTTTGAACATTTGATTCTTTTTTCCACTAAATTTTTTCATGGTAAATGATTGAAGACTTATTTGCTGAGGCAAAAAAAAAAAAAAAAAAGCAATCCTGCAAGTTCATAGAATGGTAACACTTCCTAAAATGTGTTTCAAATTAGGGATTTCACAGTTTTGGATTTCTTTGTGAATTTATTTTTCTGCCACCCTGTACAAGTGTCAAGTAGCTTGATTTTCCTAATACATGCAGTTTTGTCTGTGACTTTTTAATATATATGACAAACAAATAATATAATTTAACTGAAAAATTTTTGAAAGACAGACTTGCTGTGCCTCTCTAATGCTGTGCCCAAGTGGGGTGACAGGAAAATCGTCTATGTAATTTTGCAGATCCATTTCCCAACTCCCTGTTTAATGATTTATTTCAAAAAATCTTCTAGGAGATTGAAACATTATCTCTATAAAAGACAATATATCTCAATTAAAAATTTTTTTTCAACTATTTTTATATATGTAAAATAATCTATATGTCTAAATACCTAATGAAAAAGAATATGCTTTTCAACACAGTGGCTTGTTTTTCAGTTTTAAAAACGTGGTCTGCTGGAGGTAAAGCAGTCTTGTTCATAATAACAACCATTCAGATTTCAAATAGCTCTTTTGGGCCATTAATTACTCTGAATCTAACCTAAAATATTATAATACCTTAAATACTTCGCTACAATTCGTGTCAAAAAGATCAATATATGACTAATCTCAGGGACACTATTTAAAGGAATGTGTTTTATTTGATAAATTATGTAGAGTGAATAGTATTTTTCTTGGATGCCCATTTCCTTTGATTTGGGCGATTTCTGGGCTGGCTAGATTATCCACATTACATTTGGATGATTACTGCAAAAATTGAATATCTAGATATGTTATCTGAGATTAATTTGGCCATATATTGATTTTAAATTTTCTTAGGACAGCAATCACAAAAGAGCAAGGTGAGAGATGTGTCTTTGTAAAGCGAGAAAAGGGTAGGGTTTGAAGGTCCATTGCAACCCCTACTGGGCAGCATGGTCCTGGAGGCATCGCTTGTAGTCTTGACTGGGGTAGAAAAAAATGTTTCTTATTTTTGCCTTGCCACTTTGTATTATGCTCAAGGCGTAGTCATATTCAACAATATTACTGGAGTGGTGAAAGGCTGTAAACTGTTTCAAGCAATACAAACTCGTGGTGAGAGTCTTTGCAGTTGAATTAAAATATTTCGTAAATTGTTTTATTTCAAGTGAAATATATATGCATACATGCATATGCATATATTTTTCTATATATAATGTGTAACTGTCTAGCTTTCATAACTGATTTTGAATACATGCACATTATCTCACCAAGCTGATTTTTTTAGTTCCCTTATCTGTTTTTATCATGTACTCATCATTCTAAAATGCTTCCGTAAAGCATATGACATTTATTATACTTCTACAAATTATTTACACAATGAAAATTCCTAATATGATATTGTTAGTTAAAAAAAAACAAAGTATGCCTCAGTTTATACGAACTTGGTTGACTATAGATAATGTAAAAAATAAAATTTCTACTAGAGTAAATTTGCATATGAATTTATAAGCTTTATTTGCAATTCATGAATAGGAAGTTTCAGACAATAGCTTCCCAATTCATGAATAGCAGATATAGTTTATGAGCTCATATACTAACTTGTTCATTCACATTTAGGCTTCTGAGGTCAGGCATTTACAGAACAAAGACTTACATTTTGGTTTGCTCATGTGACTGCATCTTGGACCAAGTATAGTCAAGTTAATAGTAAATACAACTGATGATGAGTCATTGAATTTTTTTTTTATTAACTTTTATTGAGCTTCAAGTGAACGTTTACAAATCAAGTCAGTCTGTCACATATAAGTTTATGTACATCTTACTCTGTACTCCCACTTGCTCTCCCCCTAATGAGTCAGCCCTTCCAGTCTCTCCTTTCTGACAATTTTGCCAGCTTCCAACTCTCTCTATCCTCCCATTCCCCCTCCAGACAGGAGATGCCTACACAGTCTCAAGTGTCCACCTGATATAATTAGCTCACTCTTCATCAGCATCTCTCTCCTACCCACTGTCCAGTCCCTTTCATGTCTGATGAGTTGTCTTCGGGGATGGTTCCTGTCCTGTGCCAACAGAACGTTTGGGGACCATGACCGCCGGGATTCCTCTAGTCTCAGTCAGACCATTAAGTATGGTCTTTTTAGAGTCATTGAATTTTATATGCCAGAATTGTATTAGTATTTGCACGTGTATAATCAACAATTGTTATTGTCAGTTAATTTTGTGCTTTGCTGCTAACCACAGGGTTGGTAGTTCGAGCCTACCAGACACTCCTTGGAAACCCTATGGAGCAATTTTACTCTGTCCTATAGGGTCTTTGTGAATTGGAATCAACTCAACAACAAGGGGTTTTATATTAAAGTTGGCTAGTTTTTAATTGAAAATATTTTCTATTTCTTAACGTTGTTCTGCAATAAGAATTATCCAAAACTTTTGAATTTTAAAAAAGCCATCAGTAGTCTTTTGATTTCATATCCCAATTGAGGAGCAAGTGATAAACTTTTACTAATTGCCACTTCTTCCAAGTGCAGTTTAAATGTAAATTTCCCCAATTAATATAACAGGACTAAGTAAAATTAAAAATGCCATTCTTGACATGCTTCTTGAGTTAAATTTAGATGAATAATTGTTAACTTCTATTTTAATGATTCATTCTCCAACCATCCCTTAGGTCTGGCATATAGATAGATAGACAGACAGATAGATAGATAGATGATAGATAGATAGATAGATGAAAGAAAGACAGATAGATGATAGATAGATAGATGATAGATAGATAATAGGTAGATAGGTTTTAGGTAGGTAGACAGATAGATGATAGATGATAGATAGATAGATGAAAGAAAGATAGATGATAGATAGATAGACAGGTAGGTAGATAGATAGATGATAGGTAGGTAGGTAGGTGGGTAGGTAGGTGGGTAGACAGGTAGGTAGATAGGTAGGTAGATGATAGGTAGGTAGGTAGGTAGGTAGATCGATCGATCTTTTTTTTTTTGGAGGGCTTTGTCAATGAATTCCTATTTACACTTACAGATGTTATCTACATAACCACCAATTCATTTAGAAGAGCTAAAATATTCCGGACCCACAAATGTTAATATAATTTTTATTACAATGTATAGCCAATACAAATTCAAAATTGAAAAATGGAGTCGAGAAGTTTTTTTTAAAGAATATTATACCAAGTTTAACCAACAGTGCAATTCTAAACTATATATATGAAGGAATTGAGTGAAAGATTTTTCACAACATGTGAACATGTCTCTAGTCTATCATCATGAAGATATTTACAAGGGGAGTAATAACTCACGTTGGCAAATCATCTAAATGTTTTATCCCCATATTATATTTTTATTCTGTGATCAATTTTAAAGAAACGTTATTTTTATTTTATTTTTCAAAATGCCCATTGCTCAATAGACACAGATTCAGTGCATAAAAACCCAAAACCAAACCCGTTGCTGTTGAATTGATTCTGACTCATAGTACCCTATAGGACAGGGAAGAACTGCCCCATAGAGTTTCCAAGGAGTGCCTGGAGGATTCAAACTGCTGACCTTTTGGTTAGCAGCCATAGCACTTAACTACTACACTACCAGGGTTTCCTATATAAAAACAGGGAGAGACATAGTCACCTAAGCTGTTTAAGGGAATCCTACTGCATTTAATAATCATTTTGTTTTCTCTCAAAGGTCAATCAATGTTGTTAATGGAATTTTCAGATATGGTCTGCTTTGTTTTGATTTAAGCCATGAAGACAGAAAATCAAACTTTTGGAGCAGAGTTTATACTTCTTGGCCTTTTCCAATATGGCCAAATGAACAAGATATTCTTTGTTGCCATTACTGTCATCTTCTCAGTGGCTTTGATGGGAAATATCATACTGATCCACCTCATCTGATTGGACACTCTGCTCCACACTCGCATGTACTTCCTCCTCAGTCAGCTCTCCTTCATTGACATGATGTACATCTCCACCACGGTACCCAAGATGGCAGCAAACTTCCTGTCAAATAGTAAGACCATTACTTTTTTCGGTTGTGAGATTCAAACCTTTCTGTTTTTGACTCTTGGTGGAACTGAAGCTCTTCTTGGTTTCATGTCTTATGATAGACACGTAGCGATCTGTCACCCTTCACATTATCCTGTGCTCATGAGCAAGACGATCTGTTTGTCCATGGTCACATGTGCATGGGCCAGTAGTTCTATCAATGCTTTAATACATACACTGTATGTATTTCAACTTCCATTCTCTACATCTCGGATCATTAACCACTTTTTCTGTGAAGTTCCATCTCTAATGCCTTTGGTGTGTCAGGACACCTCCCAGTATGAGTATACTGTCCTCTTTAGTGGCCTTGTCATTCTGTTACTACCATTCATGGCCATTCTGGCTTCCTATGCCCAGGTGCTTATTGTGGTGTACCAGATGAGCTCAGGTAAAGGGCAGACAAAAGCCATCTCCACGTGTTCCTCTCATCTGATTGTGGCAAGCCTATTCTATGGGACTACTCTCTCCACCTATACAAGGCCACATTCCTTGCATTACCCTGAGGAAGATAAAGTGGTGGCGGTGTTTTACAGTATCATTACACCTCTTCTGAACCCATTTATCTACAGTCTGAGGAATAAGGAGGTCATGGGGGCCATGAGAAGAGTGCTGGGAAAATAGACATTTGTACAGAAAATATGACTTGAGGAACCCTTTATAGTTTGAGACTGAACAACATGATTTGATTAGCCTACTGTCTAGAGAGAAGTAAGCTCAAAGAAATGTTTACAAAATAAATAAATGTAACAATGCCTTGGTTTCTACACTTCTCAGAAATAACTAAAGCTTTGTTATTGGAACTGGGTGGATTTGCCGTGTAAAAGCAAGAGAATGGTTGCCATTTTCAACTTTATCTTCTAAAGCAATAGATTTAATCCCTGTCAACACAATGCTCCCATGTCATAACAAATTTTTAGTACCTTTTTAATATTCTGAAATAAAATGCACATGAAATATAATTTACCATACAATACATAATATCAGGAAAATACATATGATGACCAAACTATAATATAGAGCAAAATGCATACATCCACTTATTTATTTATTTATTCATTTATTGAACAAGGGCTTTAATGCTTTAACTCTGTATGTGACACTGTTATTGGCACTGGTGAAATGGGATTAAACAAGAAAAAACTGACATAAGTCTCTGCTCTCATGAAGTTTACATTTTATCGTGGGGAGAAAGACAGTATATAAAATTAACTGGTAAAGCGACCTTATATGAGTCGGATTCAACTCGACAGCACTGGGTTTGGGTCAATTTCAGAGTATACCAAAAAGTATTAATCACCATGAAGAAGAACTAAGTGGAAAATTGGAATCAGGAAAACAGAGGATATTTGCAATATTAAGTCAAATAGTCAGAGAAGGGAGAATCAAGAATATGACTTTTGTCAAAAACTAAAAGGAGTCGAGGAAGAGAGACAAGTGGATATTTGTGGATAAATGTTCTGGGAAGAGCAAAGAACAAGTGAGAACTCCCTGAGGTGGGGATATGCCCAGCATAGTCACAAAAGATCAAGGAGTAAATTGGTGAGACACAGGAAATAAGTATAAGTTTTGGGGCCGGGTCTTACAGTGTAAATTAGATCAATGTGAGGATTGTGGCTTTGAACCTAAAACAATGGGCTACCTTTGCAGAGTTGTGGTAGAGAACTGATGTGGGCAGGAGAAAGCCATTGCAGTAGTCCAGCTGTGACAAGATATTACCTTGGACCAAGGTGATATTAGTGGAGAGGCAAAGACTTGGCAGATTCAGGAGACTGGGAGAAAGCAGACATTTGAGTTTTGTGGACACATGGGATGGGAAATACTATGAAATAAGAAGCTTTCAGAATTGGGCTAAAACTTGAAATTAACAACTGGAAGTGTGGAACTGTCATCATTACAGCTTGAGGGAAACCACAGGTGGAGCATTTCATCATTCGTCATCTCTTATGCTACTTTCATGTTAATGCCTTAGGCCCACAATTACAATCATTATTCTGGCTTCTATCGCCATTAAATAGAAGCTCTTATTTCTCATCACCATTGAGTCGAAACTTTTAAATCAGAAAATAAGTTCTCTTTGATGTCTGGCTTCTTTTCCTAAACATGTTTAAAAGGTTCAACCATATTTTTGAGTGTCTCCATCATTTTTATTACAAAGCTGAATTCCATCATATGGCTTAGAATAATTATTTCCATTCTGATGTCAGAAATGTTTGACTATAATGAATAAAACTACCATAAAGCTTCCTGTACAAGTGTTTTTTGAGAACACGTGAACTCAATTCTCTTGTACATATACCTAAATTGAAATTGCTTAGTCATAAATTAGGCACATGTTTAGCTCTAATAAAAAAAAAAAAAAATTTTTTTTTTTTAGCGTTATCCAAAGTGGATTTAATCATTTATTTTCCAATCAGTAATATATGAAAACTTCTTAGAGTCTGAGTGTTGATAATAAATAATGCAGTGGGTTGCTAAACTACTTGCTGCTAAATATAAAGTGGAATATAAACCATGAGAGCAAAATACAACCAGTGTGCCATCAGTGCATGAACAATGGTATTGGAAGAAAGTGTATATTTCTGTGAAATATTTTAGAGATTCACTGACAAGATTTTTTTGGATCCATTGTCAATAATTTTAATAATAATTATATGTAATGGCCTTTAGGAACACTCATTTCTGGTTCAAGACAAAATGTGTTTATTGGTCTATGAATGCCTTACTTCGGTCAGTTTGTTTATAATAGAATGTATACCTGTAAGTTCACCACCCAACCCAACAACTAAAATAGTAAATTTATCTTTAGTGCTCCTCCAACTCTTGGCGACCCCATATGTGTCAGAGTAGAACTGTTCTTGGTAGGGTTTTCAACGGCTTATTTTTCTAATGTGGATCACCAATCCGTTCTCCTGAGGTGCCTCTGGGTAGACTCGAACCACCAAGCTTTCAGTTAGCAGTGACTGTGTTAACTGTTCGCACCATCCAGGGACTCTTCATATCCTCCTATACCTCTGGGTAGACTCGAACAACCAAGGTTTCATTTAGCAGCGACTATGTTAACTGTTCGCACTATCCAGGGACTCCTCATATCCTCCTATACCTCCACCATCATTCTGAATTTTTGGTTTTTTAATTCTCTTGCTATAATTATAATATAGAATTCATAGGGTATTAGAAAATATTTTTAGATGCTGTAGAACTTAATAAAGGGGCCTTAAGTTGTAGATAATCTTTTTGAAAATTGTTTTTTTGGTTGACATTACTAACGCTCCAGGTTGAATGAAATGACAGCCCATTCTATTTTATTATTGAATGGCATTCTATTTTAAGACTATACTACACATTTATCCATTTTTTGTTGTTGGTGTTGTTGCTGATAGATGCTTGTTTTATTTCTAGTTGTCTACTATTATATACAATGCACTTATAAACATTGTTGCATTTGTCTCCTGTCTCCCATAAACAAGAGTTTGTATTTTGTATATATCTACGAATGGAATTGGTGGTGAAATTACCTAAGTGTGTAAACCATTTGTGTTTTACATAAAGTTTGAAATTCTAATTTATACTTACTATCAAAAATGAAAATAATAAATCCATATTTTAATAAATGTACATTCAAATTTAATGAATTTTAACATATTTAAATATTTTTCACACAGATTGCATGAAAGTTCACATCTGCAGACCACATCAGTCAGTGAAGTATATGGTTGCATGTCCAGTTGCTAGCTTCAAGTTTCAGGTAATCTCCACCCCAGCTTCTTGATCTTGGCCTTAGAGTTTTATACATCCTTGATCTTTTATTATTGTAATTAATTTTTGTAGTATTTTTGACCATTTTCATGCTTTTGAGTTCCAATAGAGCCTAAACCTGACTAAACACGATGCCTAAACTTCAATAGCTATAGCTAACAAACTTTTTTTTAAGTAAATAGCAATTTGAAGGATGATTTGTGTAAGTTATACAGAATAAAGAAATCCATATACAGTACATTCACAACTAATCAGATAGATTATCGCAAATTGAACAAACCTATATGAAAGTAGTAACATATTATTAGCACTTGAGAAGATTCCTCATGCCTCCCCCTAGCTGCTACCCATACTTACTTGTAATGAAACAATCATATTTAAGTGCATTATCCATGAATTATACTGAACAATGAAAAAATAAATCATTTCAATTATTACATAAATTCAATATAATCCCCATTAGAATCCCATCAGTGTGTGCATGTGTGTGTGTTTAATTTACAAGTTGGCTATAGAATTTATATAAAATGATGCAAAAAACAGTGATAGCTCAAAGGGAATTTTAAAAATAATAAAATGAGATGCATCATTCTATGTGATATCAAAAATTTGTATTGATATAATTATAGACCAATGGAAGAGAATACATAATTCAGATGCACACATATGTGTACAATGATGAGTCACATATGTCAGGTGCTTGTATGGGGAGTGATAAAAGGATACACATTTCAGTGAAAGTTGTTGGATCAATTGTATATCCGTGTATATTTTAAAAAAATGAGATGTGGATAATGTCAGTGAAAATGACCAAGTTGATAGCCTCAGATAGCTTCTGTGGAGGGCCTGTTCCTGCACAGAAAAACGACAAAGCAAAAAGTGTTAGAATCAACTTTTTTAGAAATTTAGAAAGTTTTAAAATATTTACAGCAACCAACCAAATACTGAAATAAGAGAAAACCAGAAAACCAAACCCACTCCCGTCAAGTCGATTGTGACTCATAGCGACCCTATAGGACAGAGTAGAGCTGCACTATAGAGTTTCCGAGGAGCGTCTGGTGGATTCGAACTGCTGACCTCTTGGTTAGCAGCCATAGCATTTAACCACTATGCCACCAGTGTTTCTGAAATAAGAGAAAGGCCACTTAAAAACATCAGGAGAGGGGATGTTACAGAAAACGGTGTGTTAAGAAGGTATAGGATTCGTTCCCTCCACTGAAGCAATGAAAAAACCAAAAACCAAACCCAATGCCATCGAGTCGACTCCCACTCACAGCGACCCTATAGAACAGAGTAGAACTGCCCCACAGAGTTTCCAAGGAGCGCCTGGAGGCTTCGAACTGCCGACCCTTTGGTTAGCAGCCGTAGCACTTAACCACTAGGCCACCAGGGTTTCCCTGAAGCAATGAATAAGTGGGAAAAAAACCTGACAGAATAAACATTAAGTGCTTCATGAGAAAAGATGCTGTTGAATTTTGATGAAAAATTGTGGCATTTTTGTTTATTCACCTACTATCCCCCATTCTCCACTTGGCAGCTGCCATGAAGACAGCAGCCCACATTCCTGGTGTGGCTTGCTGGTGCCAGGGTGTGGACAAGACAGATCTTTTTTCTAAAAATGTTGTTGTTGTTTATTTTGACCAATCTGGTAGTTCCAGAGATACTTGCTCTGAGATAGGCCTTGGCTTTACTCCTCTCAGACATAAGTGGCTACCAGGTGGTGTCTGTCTGTGAAAAGCCTTAAAGACATATAGTGCCATAACCAGCTTAGGTAAGGAATGGAGAACAGGGAAAGAAGCAGACAAACCTGATAGCCTGGAAAAGAAGAGGCTGACGAGGCAGATGCATGGGAGAATAAACTGTAGAGATACTGAATGTACTGAAGGATCAGAGATCCAGTGTACATACCCAGGTTGAATGCATGCTCAGACAAGACCTGAGAGGACCCTAGGTTTGAGCCTCTGGCAGATCTTTGGGCTCTGCACAAACGGAGGTGTAGACTAAGGCCCAGTTGTAGGTGGCCTGGCTAAGCATTGAAAGAGTACCTAATTCAGAGTCAATCTTCAATGACCAGGAAAGGGTTTTTAGTTTTCTTTTTCTTCTCTTTTTGACTCCAAAAAAGGTCTCTATCAGGTCACTGGTTGACCACTAAAATAACTGAAGATAGACTTCAGTGACCACACATGGCAAAGAAAACAGTCTATGCAAAATAATAAATACATACAAACAAATAAATAGTTTGGAAATGTCACTAAACAGATGACCGCAGCCCTCAACAATAACAGCAAGCACTAGGTAGGCTGGAGAATCTGCTTTTCAGAGTTAACACATAAAATTCACAAAGCCCAGTGTTTGGTAAAAATACTAGGCATGCCAAGAAACAGGAAGTACAACCAATTCACAGGAAAAAAAAAAAAATCGGTGAAAGCAGTCCCTGAAGAACCAATGACATAGAATTGCTAGGCAAATCATTTAAATCTACTGTGTTAAACGTGGTCAAAGACCTAAAGGAAAACAGGAGAATGTCTCAACGAATAGAGAATATCAATAATGACAAAGAAATTATAAAGAAGGCATCAAATAGAAATTAACATCAATCTTTCTCAAACTTTTCCAAAAACTAAAAGGAAGGAATAATTTGTAACTCAATCCATGATGCTATCAGCATCCTGATATTTAGCCAGACAAAGCCATCAGAAAAAAATATTGCATAGAAATATCTATGGAAATCCTCAACCAAATAGTAAAACTCCAATCCAGCAGCATATTAAAAGGACCATATGCCATAACCCTGTGTGCTTTGTCCCACAAGTGCAGCATATATAAAAGTCAATCAGTGTAATGCAACACATTAATAGAATGTAGGGAGAGGGGGATGATCTATTAACTGATGCAGAAAAAAGCGTTTAACAAAAAAACACTCAAAAATCAGGAATAAAAGCGAACTTCCTATTATGTGAGAGTCAAAAATGGCCTCTGTGTATTAGCCCCAAGTTATTTACTTCTTCAAGTAAGCTGAGGCGTATTATATGGAAAAAAAAAAAAAAAACTGGCATGAAACTCAAACTTGTACATGTCCAACTGATTTAAAAATAGCCCAAATAAGCAGATTTTTAGCCACTTAGGACCTGCCTGTTTTACATACCCTGCAAAACTGGACTCAACTTCTGCTAGTCCTAAAAAAAAAAAAAAAAAAGATAAATTCCTGTAATTATAAAGACCCTAAGATGCTGCTGCTTTTAGAGCTCTCTGACCCAGAGACTTATCGCCTGGCTGCAGGAGGATATCGCTTCTCACCCCTGGGAGCTTTCTTGCTCTCTTCTCCTTCTGATGCTACCTGTGACTCTAGCCTCTGGAAGACCTTCTGCTACAGGGACCACCCCCTTGCATGTGACTTTCAATGTGTTGGCCCCATTAAATAGCTTGTTGTGCAATACTGTCATATAGCTCTGAATTTCCTTCACCTCAGTACACTTCCTTAAAATGATAAAGGACAGTTGTGAAAAACCAACAATTAACATTATACTCAATGGTGAAAGACTGAAAGATTTTGCCATAAAATCAGGAACACGGCAAGGATATCTCTTTTCCCTACTTCTATTCAACACTGTGGTCTTTTTGTTCACCTCTGTGAATGTGAAAACTGGACAATGAAAAAAGAAGGCAGGAGAAGTACTGATGCGTGGAAGTGTGGTGTTGGTGAAGAATATTGAATGTACCATGGATTAACAAAAGAACAAAAAAATCAGTCTTACAATAAAACAGTGAAATGTTCCTTAGGAATGAGGATGGCAAGACTTCATCTTACTTACTTTGGACACATTATCTGGAAAGACCGATCACTAGGAAAAGAAGTCCTGTTAGGTGAAGTAGAAGATCACAAAAATAAAGGAAAACCCTCAAAAAGATGGATTGACCCAATAACAACAACAATGGACTCAAACATACCAACAATCATTAGGATGGCATGGGACCAGGGAAATTTTCTTTCTCTTATATATTAGGTTACTTTGAGTAGAAGCCAACTAAATAGCAACTGCTCTCAACAACAACATTCGGCGCAAGACATCAACAACAACATAGCTACAGCTATATCTTCATATAAAACAAAAAACACCACCAGTTGCAGTAGAATCAAACGCAACTCACAGTGACCGGTTGGGTGTCGGAGTAGAAGTGGGCTCCGTCAGTAGGCCGCACTGTGTGTCTGTACCGTAATTTGTTTCCCATTCGTCTGTTGATGAGCATTTAGGTTGTTTACAACTTTTTGCTGTTGTGAATGGTGCTCCCATGAACATGGTATGCATATGTCTATTCCTGCGACTGCTCTTACTTCTCTTGGGTATATTCCTATGAGTGGGATTGCTGGATCTTATGGTATTTCTACTTCTAGCTTTTTAAGGAAGCACCAGATTGTTTTCCAAAGTGATTGTATCATTTTACATTCTCACCAGCAGTGCATGAGAGTCCAATCTCTCCACAACCTCTCCAACATTTTTATTTTGTGTTTTATGGATTAACCAAACCCATCGCCATCGAGTCATTTCTGACTCATAGAGACCCTATAGGACAGAATAGAACTGCCTTGTGGAGTTTCCAAGGAGCACCTGGTGGATTCCAACTGCCGACCTTTTGGTTAACAGCATTTAACCACTACACCACCAGGGTTTCCTTTTTTTGGATTAGCGCCAGTGTTATTGGGGTGATAAGACATCTCTTTGTTGTTTTAATTTGCATTTCTCTGGTGGCTAATGATCATGAGCATTTCCTCATATGTACATTAGCCACCTGAATATCTTTTTTGGTGCAGTGTCTGTTCATATGCTTTGCTCATTTTTAATTTTTTTTATTTGTCTTTTTGTAGTTGAGGTGTTGCTGTACTTTGTAGATTTTAATGATTAGACCCTTCCCAGCTATGTCATAGTTAAAAATTTCTTCCCAATCTGTAGGTTCTGTTTTTATTCTTTTCATGAGCATAACTGACTTTTAGCAGACCCCAGTTATCTAGTTTCTGATGTTTCTGCATTGTTGGTTATGGTTTGTATCCTGTTTATGTCGTGTATCAGGCCTCCTAGCATTGTCCCTATTTTTTCTTCCGTGATCTTTATCATTTTAGGTTTTATATTTAGGTCTTTGATCATTTTGAGTTAGTTTCTGTGCATGATGTGAGGTATGGGTCCTGTTTCATTTTTTTGCAGACAGATATCCAATTACGCCAGCACCACTTGTTAAAAAGACTGTCTTTTCCCCCACTTAATGGACTTTGGGCCTTTGTCAACTATCAGCTGCTCATAGGTGCATGGATTTACGTCTGGGTTCTCAATTTTGTTATATTGGTCTCTGTGTCTGTTGTACCAGTACCAGGCTGTTTTGACTATCATGGTGGTATAACAGGTTCTAACATCAGGTAGTGTGAGGCCTCCCACTTTGTTCTTCTTCAGTAATTCTTTACTTATTTGGGGCTTCTTCCTTTTCCATATGAAGTTTGTGATTTGTTTCTCCAACATGCTAAAAGTTGTCATTGGAATTTGGATTGAGATTGCATTGTATCTGTAGATCACTTTGGGAAGAACTGACATTTTCATAATGTTGAGTCTTCCTGTCTATCAGCATGGTATGTTTTTCCACTTATTTAGGTCTCTTTTGATTTCTTGTAATAGTGTCTTGTAGTTTTCTTTGTGTAGGTTTTTTACATCTCTGTTTAAATTTATTCCTAAATACTTTATCTTCTTGGGGGCTATTATAATGGTATTGATTTGGTGATTTCCTCTTGGAAGTTCTCTCTTCTGGTGCAGAGGAATCTGACTGACTTATGTATGTTTATCTTATATCCTGATATTTTGCAAAATCTTCTATTTTAGTTGTGGTAGTTTTCTTGTGGATTTTGGGGGGTTTTCCATGTATAAAACCATATCATCTGCAAATAGGGATACTTTTACTTCTTCATTACCAATTTGGATGCACTCTATTTCTTTTTCTTGCCTTATTGATCTGGCTAGGGCCTCCAGTACAATGTTGAATATGAGCGGTGACAAAGGGCATCCATGTCTGGTTCCCCTTCTCAAGGGGAATGCTTTAAGACTCTTCATTTAGGATGATGTTGGTTGTTGGCTTTGTATAAATGGCCTTTATTATGTCCAGGAATTTTCCTTCTATTCCTATTTCACTGAGAGTTTTTATCAAGAATGGGTTTTGGACTTTTTAAAATACCTTTTCTGCATCAGTTGATAAGATCATGTGGTTCTTGTCTTTTGTTTTATTTATGTGATGGATTACATTATTGTTTTTCTAATGTTGAACCATCCCTGCATACCTGGTATGAATCCACCGTGGTCATGGTGAATTATTTTTTGATATGTTGTTGAATTCTATTGGCTAGAATTTTGTTGAGGATTTTTGGGTCTATATTCATGAGGGATATTGGTCTGTAATTTTCTTTTTTTTGTGGATCTTTACCTGACTTTTCTATCATGGTTATGCTGGCTTCATAGAATGAGTTTGCGAGTATTTCATCCTTTTCTATGCCTGAAATGCCTTTGGTAGTAATGATGTTAACTCTTCCCTGAAAGTTTGGTAGAATTCTCCAGTGAAGCCGTCTGGGCCAGGGCTTTTTTGTTGGTGGTGGTTTTTATTTTTTTAATTATCTCTTCAATCTCTTCTTTTGTTGTGGGTTTATTTAATTTTTCTACCTCAATTTGTGTTAGTTTAGGTAAGTAGTGTGTTCCTAGAAATTTGTCCATTTCTTCTAGATTTTCAAATTTGTTAGAGTACAATTTTTCATAGTATTCTGTTATGATCCTTTTTATTTCCATTGGGTCTGTTATGATATCACCCATTCCATTTCTTATTTAGGTTATTTGCTTCCTCTCCTGTTTTTTCTTTTGTCAATTTGACCAGTGGTTTATTGATTCTGTTGATCTTTTCAAAAAAACATCTTTTAGTATTGTCTACTCTTTCAATTGTTTTCTTATTCTCTATCTCATTCATTACTGCTCTAACCTTTATTATTTCCTTTCTTCTGGTGCCTGAGGGCTACTTTTGTTTCTCTCTATTTGTTCAAGTTGTAGGGTTAATGTTTTGATTTTGGCACTTTCTTCTTTTTGAATGTGTGCATTTATTGTTGTAAATTGACCTCTAAGCATTGCTTTTGCTGTTTTCCAAAGGTTCTGGTAAGACATGTTTTCATTCTTCATTTAATTCTATGAATTTATTTTTTCCATCCTTGATTTCTTCTATAATCCAGTAGTTTTTAAGCAAGGTGTTGTTCTGTTTCCACGTATTTGATTTTTTTTCCTTGCTGTTTCTGTTATTGATTTCTAATTTTATGTCATTATAATCAGAGGATACTCTTTCTTAAGGTCAGCTGATTAACAATTTTAATTCCATGTACAATCTTAATTCTCCTTTGCCATGTAACTTAACATATTCACAGATTCCAGGGATTGAGACAAGGACACCTTTGGAGAATCTTTTTCCTATCTTCCGTATTGATATTTTGTAAAACCATGTCTGTTCAACAGGCAGACATCAAGGCCAGCTCCTGGCAATACAAAAACCTAATTGATAGTGCCAGGTCAGCTCCCAGATGTCAAAAAATATTCTACTTCTTTTTCTAGGATATTTGTACTCAGTTCTCTTCCCTTTGAGTTAATTCATCTCACTGTACTACTATGACTTTTTGTTTAACTGTATCTGTTTACAAACTTCAATAAAATTAAAAATATCTCTACTGCAGTAAAAAATGTATTAAAATAATTAATTAAACAAGTACAAATTTGCAATGACTATAGTGGCTATTGTGCCAGTCTGCCTCAACAAAGGTCTCCCTTACCCTCTCTGGCCCAGTATTTCCCCAAGCATGAGGTCCTGCATTAGATTGATCCCTCCTAATGGTTTGTCCAAAGGAAGTGAGTGAGACAGTGTTCTGTTGTGATCCATAAGTTTTACATTGGCTAATTATTGGAAGTAGACCACCAGACCATTTTCCTAGTCTAATCTTTTTAAGGTTTTAACCTTGGGCAGTAACTTAACTTTACTAAGATCCAGTTTCATCAAAAGTCAGTGGGAGCTAAAAATAACATTATCTTCATGAATCTGCTTCGATGAAATCATGCAAAATAGACTGTTAGGAACGATATAGCTCACTCAGTAATTTCTCAATAAATATCTTTTTTATAATTTTTATTGTGCTTTAAGTGAAAGTTTACAAATCAAATCAGTCTCTCACACAAAAACTTATATACACCTTGCTACATACTCCCAATTGCTATCCCCCTAATGAGACTGCCCGCTCTCTCCCTCCACTCTCTCTTGTCGTGTCCATTTCACCAGCTTCTAACCCCCTCGACCCTCTCATTTCCCATCCAGGCAGGAGATGCCAACATAGTCTTAAGTGTCCACCTGATCCAAGAAGCTCACTCCTCACCAGCATCCCTCTCCAACCTATTTTCCAGTCCAATCCATGTCTGAAGAGTTGGTTTCAGGAAAGGTTCCTGTCCTGGGCCAACAGAAGGTCTGGGGGCCATGACCACCAGGGTCCTTCTAATCTCAGTCAGACCATTAAGTCTGGTCTTTCTATGAGAATTTGGGGTCTGCATCCCACTGCTCTCCTGCTCCCTCAGGGGTTCTCTGTTGTATTCCCCGTCAGGGCAGTCATCGGTGGTAGCCGAGCACCATCTAGTTCTTCTGGTCTCAGGATGATGTAGTCACTGGTTCATGTGGCCCTTTCTGTCTCTTGGGCTCGTAATCACCTTGTGTCCTTGGTGTTCTTCATTCTCCTTTGATCCAGGTGGGTTGAGACCAATCGATGCATCTTATATGGCTGCTTGCTAGCGTTTAAGACCCCAGATGCCACTCTTCGAAGTGGGATACAGAATGTTTTCTTAATAGATTTTATTGTACCAATTGACTTAGATGTCGCCTGAAACCATGGTCCCCAGACCCCTGCCCCTGCTACGCTGGCCTTTGAAGTATTCAGTTTATTCAGGAAACTTCTTTGCTTTTGGTTTAGTCCAATTGTGCTGACCTCCCCTGTATTGTGTGCTGTCTTTCCCTTCACCTAAAATAGTTCCTATTACTATCTAAACCCCTTTCCCGCCCTCCCTCGCTCCCCCCTCTGGTAATGACAAAAGAATGTTTTCTTCTCAGTTTAAACTATTTCTCAAGTTCTTAGGGCGCCTTGGTTGCTTCCATCTTTTTGCTATTGTAAACAGTGCTGCATAAACATGGGTGTGCATATACCTGTTTGTGTAAAGGCTCTTATTCTTCTAGGATATATTCCAAGGAATGGGATTGCTGGATCCTATGGTAGTTCTATTTCTAGATTTTTAAGGAAGACCCAAATTGATTTCCAAAGTGCTTGTACCATTTTACATTCCCACCAGCAGTGTATAAGTGTTCCAATCTCTCCACAGCCTCTCCAACATTTACTATTTTGTGTTTTTTGGATTAACGCCAGCCTTGTTGGAATGAGATGAAGTCTCATTGTAGTTTCTGTCTGCATGTCTTTAATGGCTGATAATCATGAACATTTCCTCATGTATCTGTTAGCTACCTGAATGTCTTCTTTAGTGATGTGTCTATTCATATCTTTTGCCCATTTTTAAATTGGGTTATTTGTCTTTTTGTAGTTGAGTTTTTGCAGTATCATGTAGATTTTAGAGATCAGGCGCTGATTGGAAATGTCATAGTTGAAAACTTTTTCCCATTCTGTAAGTAGTCTTTTTACTCTTTTGGTGAAGTCTTTGGATGAGCATAGGTTTTTGATTTTTAGGAGCTCCCAGTTATCTAGTTTTTGTTTTGTATTTTTAATAATGTTTTCTATACTATTTATGCCATGTATTAGGGCTCCGAACAGTGTCCCTATTTTTTCTTCCATGATCTTTACCTTTTTTTTTAGATTTTATATTTAGGTGTTTGATACATTTTGAGCTCATTTTTTTGCATGGAGTGAGGTATGGGTCTTGTTTCACTTTTTTGCAGATGGATATCCAGTTATGCCAGCACTATTTGTTAAAAAAAACTGTCTTCTCCCCCCATTTAACTGTTTTGGGGCCTTTGTCAAAAATCAACTGCTCATATGTGGATGGATTTATATCTGGATTCTCAATTCTGTTCCATTGGTCCATGTATCTGTTGTTGTCCCAGTACCAGGCTGTTTTGACTACTGTGGTGGTATAAAAAAAAAATTCTAAAATCAGGGAAAGTAAGGCCTCCCACTTTGTTTTTATTTTTCAGTAATACCTTATTTATCTGGGGCTTCTTTCCCTTCCATATGAAGTTGGTGATTTGTTTCTCCATCTCATCAAGAATGCCGTTAGGATTTGGACCGGAATTGCATTAAATGTATAGATCCCTTTTGGCAGAATAGACATTTTTATAATGTTAAGTCTTCCTATCGATGAGCAAGGTATGTTTTTCCACTTATGTAAGTCTCTTTTGGTTTCTTGCAGAAGTGTTTTGCAGTTTTTTTGTATAAGTCTTTTACATCTTTGGTAAGATTTATTCCTAATTATTTTATCTTCTTGGGGGCTACTGTAAATGGCATTGATTTGGTGATTTCCTCTTCAATGTTCTTTTTGTTGGTGTAGAGGAATCCAACTGATTTTTGTATGCTTATCTCGTATCCTGATACTCTGCTGAACTCTTCTATTAGTTTCAGTAGTTTTCTGAAGGATTCCTTAGGGTTTTCTGTGTATAAGATCATGTCACCTGCAAATGGAGATACTTTTACTTCTTCCTTGCCAATCTAGATGCCCTTTATTTCTTTATCTAGCCTAATTTCTCTGGCTAGGACCTCCAACACAATGTTGAGTAAGAGCGGTGATAAAGGGCATCCTTGTCTGGTTCCCAGTCTCAGTGGGAATGCTTTCAGGGTCTCTCCATTTAGGGTGATGTTTGCTGTTGGCTTTATATAAATGCCCTTTATTATGTTGAGAAATTTTCCTTCTATTCCTGTTTTGCTCAAGTTTTTATCATGAATAGGTGTTGGACTTTGTCAAATGCCTTTTCTGCATCAATTGATAAAATCATGTGATTCTTGTCTTTTGTTTTATTTATGTCATGGATTACATTAATTGTTTTTCTAATGTTGAAGCATCCCTGCATACCTGGTATGAATCCCACTTGGTCATGGTGAATTATTTTTTTGATATGTTGTTGAATTCTATTGGCGAGAATTTTGTTGAGGATTTTTGTATCTAAGTTCCTGAGGGATATAGGTCTATAATTTTCTTTTCTTGTGGTGTCTTTATGTGGTTTTGGTATGAGGGATATGGTGGCTTCATAGAATGAGTTTGGTAGTATTCTGTCCTTTTTATGCTCTGAAGTACCTTTAGTAGTAGTGGTGTTAACTCTTCTCTGAAAGTTTGGTAGAACTCTGCAGTGAAGCTGTCCGGACCAGGGCTTTTTTGGGGTGGGGGGGGGTTTGATTGCCTTTTCCATCTCTTCTTTTGTTATGGGTCTATTTAGCTGTTTTACCTCTTTTTGTGTTAGTTTAGGTAGGCAGTGTGTTTCTAGGAATTCACCGATTTCTTCTAGGTTTTCACATTTGTCAGAGTACAATTTTTCACAGAAATCTGATATGATTCTTTTAATTTTAGTTGGGTATGTTGTAATATCGCCCATCTCATTTCTTATTCAGGTTATTTGGTTCCTCTCCTGTTTTTCTTTTGTCAGTTTGGCTAGTGGTTTATCAATTTTGTTAGTTTTTTCAAAAAAAACAGCTTTTGGTCTTGTTAATTCTTTTCATTGTTTTCTATTTCTTTTAGTTCAGCTCTAATTTTTAGTATTTGTTTTTTTTTTTTTTTCTGGTGCCTGTGAGTTTCTTTTGTTGCTCTCTTTCTATTTGTTCAAGTTGTGGGGATAATTCTTTGATTTTGGCCCCTTCCTCGTTTTGGATGTGTGCATTTATTGATATAAATTGACTTCTGAGCATTTCTTTCACCGTATCCCAGCGTTTTTACAGGAAGTGTTTTCATTCTCATTGGAATTTCTTTGTTCCATCCTTAATGCCTTCTATAATCCAGTCTTTTGTTTTGTTCAGTTTCCAAGTGTCTGATTTCTTTTCCCTGCTTTTCCTGTTATTGATTTCCATCTTCATGCCCTTATGGTCAGAGAAGATGCTTTGTAATATTTGAATGTTTTGGATTCTGCTAAGGCTTACTTTATGCCGTAATATGTGGTCTTCTAGAGAATGTCCATGTGCACTAGAAAAGAAAGTATACTTGGCTGCTGTCGGGCGGAGTGTTCTGTATATGCCTATGAGGTCAAGTTGGTTGATTGTGGCATTTAGGTCTTCCGTATCTTTATTGAGCTTCTTTCTGGATGTCCTGTCCTTCACCAAAAGTGGTGTGTTGAAGTCTCCTACTATTATTGTTTTGTCAGAAATTAATAACTCAATAAATATTAACTGTCCTGATTTTTGTTATTGATTTTAATATTATTATTTTCTCTTTTAATTAATTTATTCAGGGTTACCAGAATTTGACTTATATTTCTACTTTCACTTTCTTTTTTCTCATATTATTGACTATATCCATAGGTATATGCCTGTTGGGAAATAAAATTCAAATATCCCTTCATAGATTGGTTTGACAATCCTAGTATAATTATATAATTGTGTGGTTTGTCTATCTAACCACATTGCACATGCAAACAGGATGTGCCTCAAACTACCAGACAACTAGGAATGAGGCATGTACAACCACTGGCATCAACCATTCCATGAGTGCTACGGCCATCTGTGATCAAGACATTTACACAATATTGGCAAAGTGAAAGCCACTATTATTATTTCTAGAAAGCAAACAGTAAACAGTAAAACAAATTCTCAAAGCAGATCTGCTTATTCTTCTCCAAACTACTCATATTCTTTCTAATATCACTGTACTGGCACATTGTGTTTCTGGTCAAATGTTGTCTTCATGTCACCACTGCCTCTGGCTGCCACCATGTTACCTGGGACACCTGCATGGCTTCCGAGGCTTCTGCTCTGCCCCTGGGCCTCACTGGGCCTTGCTTCACTAATGGAAAGACCCCTGCACAGGATCTCCTGAGCCTCTGCCACTGGGCCCTTTTTGACCTATGCTACTGCCTCCTACCATGCTACCCAGGCCAGAGTGGTTCTCTGTCTTGCTGCCGTGATACCAAGGCCTACCCTGCATGAGGGAATTATTGTTCCCACCACGATGCCCAAAGGGGGAAGGAAGCAAATTACACCAGCCACACTCAGGTCTCTGTCCCGCAGGTACAACTGTTGCAGTACTTTAGTAGGAGGCACAACCCTGCACAAAGACACTCAGTTCTCTCTCTATGGACCAGCAAGCCCACCATCCCTGTCTTCACTGTTACAACTCTCTCTTCTTAATATAGGGAGTTCTCAATGCAGGGACCCTGGGTCCAAAGGATGCACTCCACTCTACGCTCTTTTTGATGGTAGTGAGGGGCCCCAGAACCTCTGTGGATTTGGCCCTTATATAAGCCTAACAGAATAGGAACAACAACCAATCTCCTAGTTGGACCACAAAGGGCACAATCCCATTAAGTGAATTTTCAATCCACTAGTTTTGTAGTAAATCTACTAATACCTTGCAAAATTTTGGCCCAGAAAATCATTTTGTGAAATTACAAGACCAGGGCTAGAAAAGCCATATAAAAGTGATTCATTGCACGGCAATAATTCAGCCCCTTTTCTTAACCCTTAACCAGTTCATAAGCAGAGCTGTAACAAATCAATTAGTTAATGCTTATTATATTTTGATTATGTAGCACAGCATCGTATAACCTCCCATATTGGAGCTCCTGAGTGGTGCAAATAGTTATACTGTATAATCTCCTGGAGCAGAGCCCCTGGGTGGTACAGTTAACATGTTCAGATGCTAACTGAAAAGACGGAGGTTCAAGTCCACCCAAAGGCACCTCGGAAGAAAGACCTGGTGATCTACTTCTGAAAAATCACCCATTAAAAACTCTACAGAGCACAGTTCTGCTCTGACACACACAGGGTTGCCATGAGTCAGACGTAACTCAACGGCAACTGATTTTTACTGTTTTCTGTTGCAAGATAAAGACATTAAAAAAAAAAACTCTCATTACTGTACGTCAGTTCATAAGTCAACATATTCAGCTAAAGCAGAGAAGAAAGGAGATAATGAAATTATACTTATTTGATAGATCTGGTTCTTTATATTTATTCCATACCCGAAACCAAAACCAAACCCATTGTCATCAAGTCTATTCCAACTCATAGCGACCCAATAGGACAGAGTAGAACTGCCCCATGGAGTTTCCAAGGAGCTTCTGGTGAATTTGAACTGCTGGCGTTTTGGTCAGCAGCTGAGCTCTTAACGACTGCACTACCAGGGCTCCTTATTCTATACAGTAGCCCCTAAAAATAATCCTATGGAAGAGGCATTATTATGCCCCTTTTACAGATGATTAAACTGATGCTCAGAGAGGTTATATAACAGGCCCAAAATATATAACTAGAAAGTTTCAAGACTGGAAAAGTTCAATTCGGTCATGGCCTTTTGTTGGGTAAGACATGTCTAGAAGTCCACTCTATTCCCCACATCATTACCAGCTCTTTCTTGACACATTAGTTATTGTGAAAGTTTAGGTTAACAGGATTGTGGACTAAGTATATTTTCTAGGTATGAGTTAAGTGCTTTATGCATCGTATCTCATTTAATACTAATAATATTATAAGGCAAGCATCATATTCAAAATAATCACATCCTGACTTTAGCATGTTGATAAAACAGGTCATTATCTTCAGAGATCAAATATCCTGAAATTTTAAAATAATCCTGTATGGAGGTGATAAATGAGGAGAGCATGTGGTCATCTGTATTCTTCCGAATGCTTTCCCACGAGCGTTTCTGCAGCCTGAAGCTCAGGAATCCCTAAGGCTTTAGCCAGGTGCCTTGTATTTTATACTGGCAACAGAGGCATTGGTGGGGATCCGAACGGTGATCTGGGAACCAGAGGCTTAGAGTATTCCACACCTCCTGCACAGTGGCTCCTCTGATGCAGGTTAGCGCTACGACTCCTAGACTGAGTGCTTACAACCGGGGATGGTATGCGCTAATGCTTTCACTGTGGCCCACTTAATTTCTGTAATTTTAAAAACTATATCACAATCATACTATTTGAAAAGCACAGAAATTAAAGCACCTGGATTGCACTTGATAACATCATAACTATTCCTTTTATATTCTTCCATATACATTTTTTACAATTTGAAAAATATTGTTTATACGATTAGCATGATATCTAAGAGTGTTCCAGCTGTTATATTGTGTTCCATGGGAAATTTATTAGTTCTACAATAGTTCAGGATGCACATTGTGGAAAACCTTGCAAAATAAGCCCTTTGTGTTTACAGGGTCTCCTCCCAGCCCTTCTTTTTTAGTCATATTTTAGAACGATATCCACAAGGTATGGCAATACTTCAAGGGACAAGACTAGCTCTCTGGCTCTCACTCCATATTGGCAAATTGACTAATAAAGGATTTTTCACTTTTACCCTGAGATTAATCTTCATTGCATTCCTACCGGTAATGAATATCATAAAGAGACATTGAGTGTATAATGTTTGAATGCATAGAAATTATAAAAATTTCGTTTAAACTATGTATTAATTTCCAGTGAGAAAAAACATCCTTTCATGATTATATTGCACTAATGTATCTTTATCAAATTGTAATTATGAAAATAATATTACAGGTATTTCCCAGTGTAAGACAGGGTTCCATTCTGAAGACTCTGTCATAAGTCAGCTCTGATATAAGTAGAATATCTAATTTTTAAAAAAATATTCATTATTTTTGTCTCCTATTAACAGTACCTTTATAAATCCAATCTTTATTTGTCTTTGGGATTGGCAAGAGAATGATAACATCAACAAATTACGTGCTACAACGTTATATGTAGTACATATTACTAATAATAAGATGTACAAAGATAAAAAAAAGGATAGTCATAGGGCAGTTCGTTGTAACTCAAACATGTCTTAAGTCGGGGACGATCTGTACTAAGCTTTTAGGAAAGTTGAGTCTTGGTTAACACTCTGACTCTAAGGTAAATGGATGCATGTATCTGATTCTATTAAATTCTCTATTCATGAATTTCTCTTTGGGAAAAAGTTTGTGTAGAGATAAAATTTATGTTTGATAACATACTAAATATAAATAATTTAATTAAACATTCTACATGCACTGTCTTTTTTCATTTTTACAAAGTAAGACAGTTACCCATTTTAAATACACTAACCTGAGACACACAGTTTATAAGAGAGGCACCTAACTTCACAGAACTCACAGTTGCTCCAGTGAGCTCCAGCAGATTTTCCAGACTGAGATGCACTAGGAAGAAAAGGTTAGCGATCTACTTCTGAAAATCAGCCAAAGTGAACCCGATGGATGGCAATAGTCCGATCAACAACCGATTATGGGAATGGCGCAGGACTGGGCAGCATTTTCCCCGGGGTAGCAGTGTGTTAGGTGACTTAATGGCACCTAACAACAGCGATGTGTTTGAGGGTCCATTCTTCATTTATGCTGTTTGTTTTATTCAAAAAGTTTTTTTTTCTTTATTTATGTTGTCTGCTTTATTCAAAAAGTTTTGTCATTATTAAGATAATAATTGGAACAAAAAACTGGCTGGCAAGCCCAAAATAACTGTGGAGAGTTTCCTTTCATGACCAGGATTTTGGACCCATGCTTCCTACTTTTGAGACCAGGGAAAAATAAATTAATCTAACCCTCCAGTCCTTCATCTGCAAATCTGAAACAGTGACAGTTTACCTCATTTAATTGTTGTGACATTCCATGAGGAAATGCACATCCAGGGTTAACATAGGACTTGGGACATTGTTTGCTACAGTTATAAAAATCCTTGTTATGTCTGAGTTACTCCATCTATATCATGCAGATGTGAAGTAAGAGTCATTTTGGCTTGGAATTGTTTTGGATTGAATTGAAGAAATGAACATACTAGTGCCAGGCCAGAATATTGGACAGGTGGGTATGTAACACAGAGTGTACCTTTGAGAAAGGGGAAGCTTTGCTAATTCTGGGAACTCCACATTGAGGTAGACAGAAAAATGTGACAATGGATCTAAAAGTACTCTGAGCTCTCTGCAATTACCCACTTTATACAACTAGAAAATAAATGGGAATACGTTTTTATCCTCTTTTAAATTGTACAGAAATATTATAGACAACTAGAAGTTTATCTGACCTACATACCCTCTTGTACTTTGGTAGTGTGGAATTACACAGAATTGAATTCACTTGGGAACAACTGCCTTTTTGATGTGAAATACGGATAATATTTTCTCTTTTTACCTGCTATTTTAAAAAATTTTGATTGAATTTTGAGACATTATTGAATTTGTGGCAAGTTTCATGATATCTATTACAATTCTTATAACACATTGAATATTAAAGGCATGAGAACACATTGTAAAATTAATAATCAAGTAACCTAATAGCCTTGGAATAATTAAATTTACCATGGTCATGAGTGTTTCCTCTATGTTCAAAATAAATTCATAGAAGGTAGACAGACAGAGGGCAGACAGAAAAATCTCAAGGAACACAGAAAACATGTCACTTATGCAGAAAAATGAAGACTGATATGTAATGATATTTTTGTTCTTTGGTATGAAATAAGTAACATTACATTACATGTGAGTTATGGGAAAATACTAATTTTACTTTCAAAATATTTTGGTAGGAAACATCTATGTATGGCCAATAACAATATAATAATGATAATAATCAATAACTTTTTAGAGCTATCTTCTTGTGCATGCATTCTCCAATGTACTTATATACATTTTATTTTGTAGTTATCAAATAATCCTATAGTAGATACTATTATGTCATCTCATTTTGCACATAATGAAACTGAGGTTTAAGCATATTGCTCAAATTTATCCAACTACTAAACAGTGGCATAGGTATTCAAACTCCAGAAACCTGGCCATTAAATATGCACTTCTACGTTCAGACAACCTTCAGATGAATACAGCTACCAGTTTAAATGTTTATTATTAGATTAGTCATGTAACTTTTCTGAACTTCGTAATTTATACTGATTAAATGTGAAATATACATATATTTCACATTATATGAACTGTTTGTCCAGCGAATAGAATGCCTGATATGATAATATTTTCAAATACAGTTAATTTAAAATAATTTCATCTTAAATTTAAATCTACAGAAGACTTTCAAAATCATATTCATTGAATCTTGGCATCTGAGAAACATTGGAAAGCTGCCCTTAAGCTCAGGGCCTTAGCAGGTGGTTATCAAATCGCCAAAGCAGAGAATGAGCCAGATGGAAACAATTGAAACCAGTGCTCCAGTACAGCTGTCTACCAAAGTCTGCGAATTTTCCCAGTCTAGAAACAAGTAGAGTGGCTCATAGGAAAGTAAGTGACCTTCCCCAAATATCACACGTATTTGTGAACAAAATATGGACAGGTCTTTAGAGTTCTGACTCCTAGTCTTCATGTTATTTAAGCAACTCGTAACTTGTATGTCTATACCCAGTATGCCCTGACCCAGGGCCAGCTTACGTGAATGAACTTTGCATGTCATGACCTCCAGTTCAGCGGCAGCCAGAGACACAGACCTGTCCATCCACCCAATGCAGTGAGAAACGCTAACAAAGAAAATAGATTAGAAAAGGAAAATGTTTCCTTAAAAATAGAAAGTCATATGAATTTAAAAAGTAATAGGAAAACACAGCTTACCTGAAACTAATAGGAAAGTGAATACATTATTAAAAAAAAAAAAAAATCTACAGACACAGACTACTTTACACCTGTTTTAGTGGCCTTTAAGAACACTGATTATCCCTCTTTTGTTTAAAAAAAAAAAAAATCAGAGACTACAAATTAAAAGATGAACTATAGCAATACATTTTGTGAGTTTAATATGTTTAATATTCATGCATGCAAAGACAGTACAATGTAATATTAAATCAACAATGATCATAGATTCAAACAACTTATATACCAATAACAAGTTGTTTGATCCAAATAACATTGAAATTGTTTAAAATGGTAGCCTATTAATGAAATGCAGAACATTAATATTAAATTATTAATATCATATAAGTATCCCAAATATATGTAATATAAAATGCAAAACTTCAGTCCAAAATAACAAAAATGTCAAATATATAAAATCAACTGGAGAAGATATTCACAATGCATATAAATAACAAGTTATAAAGATATATAAATTAAATATATAAATTACAAAATACATGGGAAATTCTTTAAATTATTAAGAAAAAGCCAAACAATCTAGAAACCATGAATTAGAGATATTCACAGTTTGCAGAAGAAATCCAAGAGGTCAATGAATAGATTAAAAGAGTTTCTGCCATGTAACTTAAGTGACATGCAATTTAAATTTATTTTCACACTTACATGATTGCTGTTAATTATCGCATCTAACAGTAAAATATGTGGAGGAATTATCACACAAATTGACAGTTGACTGGAGTGTAAAAGGTGGAGGTGCAATTATCTTAAACCCAAAATATTCTAGTGAAATATTTACTTGAGAAAATATTGCCACATGCACAAGGATATGGGTTATATTAACAAAAGATTGGAAAGAAGCTAAGTATTCTTAAATAAACATTATATATATATACATCTATATTTATATATATAAATTGCATATATATGATGTAATAAAATTTGGCAGTAGTTAAAAATATATTAAACTGAATATATATATATATATATTTCACTCAAAATATATATATTTGAGGGAACAAAGCATAAAAGAATGATATGCTCACTATTATAGCATATTTATATCAATTTTGAAAAATGGAACACCTACATATTTTATTGATATGAAAGTCAATGTTGGTATATACTAAGAATCAAAAAATTTTAATATGTATTAAAGGTGTGAAGATCATAGACCATTCACAAAATTTGCAATGTTTTCCAAATAAATTACAGAAAAACTAAAAAAGGATTTACTATACCACAGATTATGAATGAAGTCCAAACATAATACTGTTGGTAATCCTGAATTCACAGCTCTCTCTGACAATTTGAATTTGTGAGCAAAAGACACCACTTACCTAAGTATAATAGGTGAATCCATTTACATGTGCATCCATTCCTACCACCAAAAATACTTAGACGTAAAAGAAACGGAAGTTGTAGGTTCTAGTGAAAAGAGGAGCTATTCTGAAAGTGAATGAGTACCTGTATATTTTACCTGTGGGAGATGTTGGACCTCAGGTTCATTATATGAGAATATCATTTGGATAAGTCATAATCGATGGATTAGTTTTTGTCTTCTACTTTTAGAAGTATAAGATTATTGATGTCCAAATTTATGTGAAAATTGCATGCAATACAAATTATGTTCATTTATGAAATTATTAACTTTTTTGAATGGATAAAACCCAAACACCTGTGCTGTCAAGTCAATTCTGACCCTATAGGACAGAGTAGACCTGCCTCATTGAGTTTCCAAGGAGTGGTGGTGAGTTTGAACTGCCAACCTTTTGGTTAGCTGCCGAAAGCTTAACCACTGTGCCACCAGGGCTCCCTTAGAATGGATATATTATATATTAAATTAAAATCAGCAGCATTGTTTGAGAACATAATACATAAAAGTTTAAATGTTGAGGGGGTTCTAAACTTAATGAGATGTAGGCACCATGATCAGGAAAGCAAGTCATGATAATATAAATGATATGGCGATGGGTACAGTAGTATCTGTGGTGGCTGAAAGCCTAGTGTGTTTAGAGCACAGGCTGCATGTAAGTGTGGAATAGAGAATTTTTGCTTTTGTTTTTTCCCCATCAAACTTAGTTTTATCAGTTGTAATTTATTTGTCTTGATATTGAAGAAAATCATGTGAGAATCCATTAAGCAAATATCTAAAACACATGCAAAAGTAATAACTATAGGCATATCACCTCAATACCTACTAAAGTGCATAAATCTGAATTTCCTTCAATATAGAAATACCCAAAGTGTAAAGAACTCGGATTGCATACGTAATATTTCTTAACACCATGAGTAAATTACGTGTGGCATACTGACAAATTATTAAAAAACAATAGAGGTGTAAGTTGTACTACTGTACATGTATGTTATCTAATTTTGTGTGAATAAAAAATAATGTATAGTAACAGCAGAGATGGATAGTAGTATGCTATGGCAAAAATCTTGTTTGTAAGTGAAAGATTAAAGTAGCAATTAGCCCTCCAAGTCTGAGATTTCCCAAGTCATTTGATCAAGTTTTCATAAAGATATGTACAAGCTTCCTTTAAAAAAAAAAAAAAAAATTTTTTTTTTTTTTTTTCCTTTTAAACAAATCTTATTTCTGCATCATTTTACATCTTTCAGGCACCAGTAGAGCCATGGTCAATGCAAACGGCACAACAGGAATAAACTTCATTCTTCTAGGGCCTTTAACCACACACAGATCCACCTATTCCTGTTTGCCATGGTGCTTATGATCTTCATCACCTCACTGATGGGCAACACCCTTATGATCATTCTCATTCATGTGGACCCTCAACTCCACATGCCCATGTACTTCCTGCTTAGCCAGCTTTCTTTCATGGACATGATGCTGGTCTCCACCATCGTTCCCAAAATGGCAGCCAACTACCTGAGGGACACTAGGTCTATCTCTCCCACTGGCTGTGGAGTCCAGATCTTCCTGCTTCTCACTCTGGGAGGGAGTGAATGCTTCCTCTTAACGGCCATGTCTTATGACCGCTATGTGGCCATATGTCACCCACTGTGCTACCCCATTCTCATGAGTCAGAAGCTCTGTTTACTCGTGACGTCAGGTTCCTGGCTCCTGGGAGGGATCGATGGGCTGATGCAGGCTGGTGCCACTTTGAGCTTCCCTTACTGTCACTCACGGGAAATCAATCACTTTTTCTGTGAAGCACCATCACTGGTACGCCTTGCCTGTGCTGACACCACGATTTTTGAGTTTTTCATGTATGTCTGCTGCATTCTGATGCTCTTGATCCCTTTGTCTCTCATTTTGGCCTCATACAGCCTTATCCTGGCTGCAGTGCTCTGCATGCGGTCAGCTGGAGCTGGGAAAAAAAGCCTTTAAGACCTGCTCCTCTCACCTGGTGGTTGTGGGACTCTTCTATGGCACCATCATGTTCATCTACATGAGGCCCAAATCTAACGATTCAGAGGACCATGATAAGGTGGTCTCAGTGTTTTATACCATCTTCACACCTGTCTTGAACCCCCTTATATACAGTGTGAGAAATAAAGAAGTCAAGGGTGCCTTGAGGAGGTGGCTGGAGAGACATTTTATGTGATATCAGGGCTGAGCATAATTTGCCAAAAGGGCAGCAACCAAACTGGATACAGGTTACATTTCTAAAATATTGTTTTGCTATTTTGTTCATCCCATTTAAATTCTTCTTTTTGTGTTATCAAGTTATTTTGCTCTTACTTTGCCAATCTGGCTCCATTGTTCCTATGTGATTGTTTTTATATATGGTGAACTAAATAAAAATTGTATTTGTCCTCCTGTCATAACTTGCAGTGGTGTTTTTGCTCTGAAATTAGGGCTCTGGCAATAAGTATGAGTGATTGAGTTTCTAAATAGCATATGATACGTGCATAATTTGTATTTTTTGATAAATAATGGAAATCATTAATTTTGATGGGGATAATACCTTTTGAAAACTAAATGTAGATCCTAAATCACATAATGAAGATAAAATAAATTCAAATGAAATAAGGACCCAATGTGACCATCAAACATAAAATACGTAAGAAGACATCAAGAAATATTTGCAAAATGTTGCTGTGGGAAGATTTGTTAAAGAAACTTCCAGACAGAATATAAAAATGCTAATTGGCTTTTCATGACCTATGTTAAAACGTAAGAGTAGAGAGATGAGCTGAAGAAAAAAATATATTGTGTACAAAGGAGTCAGTACACAGTGGATTCAAAAATAAAACTTTCTTTCAGCAAAGAAGTCTCAAATTAAGAAAGGGCCTCAGGCCAAAGATCCAACACAAGTTGTGACTCTAAAATCATTTATTAAGGCTTCAGGACGATTTAAGACACTGTACCTTAAATAAACATCCAAACAGACAAAAGACCTTCTATAAATCTTGAGAGTCTTGTAGGTTCTCTTTAGTTAAAAATAAATAGGACTACTAAAATGTTTTAGGGCACTGTAGTGCAGCAGAGTCACAGGAAGCCCAAGGTTGGTAGTTGTGGGTTTTGTCCAATGGAGTAAATTCCAGTAAGATTCACGGAAAACTCGCAATGTTTGCAAGCATGTTTTTCTGACAGAAATACCACTAGTTTGGTCTGAGTAAGCTGATTGAGGTGACTACTCAGTTTTCTTATGGTAGAGCAAGGGTGACTCAGAAAGCAGAGGCAAAAATCATGTAGAATAATTCCCAGAGAATCACACTGAATCTTAGTTAAGGAGCTGGCAACAGTTTCTACCAGAATTTTAGAATTGCAAGTGACTGTATGCTACCCCATTCCCTATTTTAAGAAATGTCTTAAGAGTAATTGTGTTGGTGCAATTATATAATCCCCATGCTGTGACAAAGAGAGAAACCAAGACTTCTAGTGCACATCCCCAGCTGAGAGCCCGCCCAAATTCAAAGCCATTTTTTTCAGTCCTTGGTGGCACATCATGCAAGTGTATCTTTCAGCTCCCAGTTGAGCCACTTCCACTGATGAAGCGTGGAGTAGAGATGAGCTGTCCCTGATGAAACCTGCTGAAATTGCAAATTCATTTGCAAAATAAATAATTGTTTTAAACTGCTGTGCTTTGTGGATACACACACACACACACACGTACACACATATACACACACTGGAATAGTGCTCAGGTGAATATATGTGTTACCTAAAACCCATAATAAAGATATGAACTACATTTGAATAAAAGGGATTATAATTCTCTTTCCCTACTTCATATAATCTGGAACCATTGTTCTGAAAATAATATTTTTATCTGTTTAGAATTATTTTATATTACAGAGAAGTCTTACCACTTCGGCTTTGATTAAAGTTTTAAGATGTTCTAGAAGTGAAAAATCAAAAACAATGTGGTTGAGGAAAACCACTTAGATTTTTCCGTGAGAGGACCAGGGGTTGCCGTGTGGGATCAGTCAACTAAGAACATGTACCTTGGGTAAGTTAGCTTCTCTGATATACAACTATTCTGTCTATAAAAACAGCATTCCTAAAATTAAAAATATATGTATTATCAAGATTAATTTAAGTTAGTAATGTGAAAATAACATGACAGAGACTTCAGTGCCTGGAAACATGGCAGATGAGGTATCATAACCAACACACAGAGCTAGTTGAATAGATAGATAGACAGACTTGGAAACAGATTATAGGCATGTGGATCTAAGTTTTTCTTTCATGCATTAAAGAACTGCATATATATACCACAGACACACACATACACAAATAAAAACAGTAATTAGAAAAATAAGGCAGAAGGAAGTAGCTTCTTTACCAGAGTATTAGTCAAAGGAAATAAAAAAACAATGCTGTATCAACTTTCATGGCTCTGTGTTTCATGGACAACAGGAGATAAACTACAAGGCCCCTAAAGGTGAGGATTCAGAAGAACTCTGAATAAACCAGGGAATGTAAGGGACAACACAATTCTGTCTGAGTTAGCTAGAAATTAACCTCCCAGCTCCTCAAGTAGGTCCAGGAAATCTGCAGAAAATTCTTTCTCAGTGAATGGCACCAAGTAGAGTGGCTGAGAACTCAGTCAAGAACTTGTAGGTCACATAAAAAGCCCATAATTGTCTGCTGGAGAGAGAGGTCCCATGGAGCAGCATTGCGGCACTAGACATGGGAGTGAAGAAGTATTCTTGGACATCCAGCCCAATAGGTTTTCAGATGACTCCAGCCAGTATCTGATTGCAACTTCAAAATGGACATTCTAGCAGAGAACCAACCCACTCAACCCAGAATCCTGGGGAGATAATAACTTATTGTTTTAAACTGCCAAGTTTTGTGGTGTTTTGTTAGACAGCAATAGCTGTGAAGATATGAGTTAAAATATATAATACCTTTTATTGTTTGAGTAGATGAAGTTGTAATAAAATTAGTTTTTGATTAATTAAGTGCATGGTACATTGTCCTAGATTATCACTAAACATAAAGAAGTAAAGTGCATATTGTCTTAAATGACACAAAGAAATCGTGAAATGCAAAAAAATAATCAATCCAAAGAAGACAGGAATGAGATGAAGGGGGGACACAGAGAAGATAAGTAACTAAAAATCACTACATTGAATAATATAAAGTTTTTTTTAATTTAAAATAAAAAAACTAATAAGCTGAAAAACATAAGTTTTTCAGCAAATGTAAATAGACTAAATATTCCGAGCAAAGAATCTAGACTGGAGAAAACCTTTTCGTATTTTAATTGTTGTTGTTAGGTTCCTTCATGTGGGTTCCTACTCAGAGCGACCCTATGTGCATCATAATGAAACACTGCCCCATTTTGCCCCAACCTAACTATCATTTCTATGTTTGAGCCCATTATTGCGGCCACTGTGTTAATCCCTCATTTTTGCTGACCCTCTACTTCACCAAGCATGATGTCCTTCTCCAGGGACTGGTTCCTCCTTAAAATATGTCCAAATTACATGGGACGAAATCTCGCCATCCTCGCTTCTAAGGAGCATTCTTGCTGTACTTCTTCCAAGACAAATTTGACCATTCTTTTGACAGTCCATTTTATATTCAATATTTTCCACCAACACCGTGATTCTAAGGCATCGATTCTTCTTTGGTCTTCCTTACTCGTTGTCCATCTTTCACATGCAGAAGTGGCAAAAGGCAACTGAAAATACAATGGCTTGGGTCAGGTGCACCTTAGTCCTCAAAGCGACATTTTTGCTTTTTAACACTTTAAAGAGGGCTTTTGCAGCCAATTTGCCAAATGCAATACATCCTTTGATTTTTTGACCACTGCTTCCACTGGAGTTAATTGTAGATCAAAGTAAAATTAAATCCTTGACAACGTCAGTATTTTCTCCATTTATCACGATGTTGGTTACTGGTCCAGTTTTGAGGATTTTTGTTTTCTTTATTTTGAGGTGTAATTCATACTGAAGGCTGACGTCTTTGATCTTCATCAGCAAGTGCTTCAAGTCCTCTTTACTTTCAACAGGCAAGGCTGTGTGTTCTGCATATTGCAGGTTGTTAATGAGTTTTTCTCTAATCCTGATGCTGCCTTCTTCATATAGTCCATCTCAGATCATTTGCTCAGCATACAAATTGAATAAGTATGGTGAAAGGATACAATCCTGATGCACATCTTTTCTGATTTCAAACTAAGCAGTGTCCCATTGTTGTGTTCCAGTTACTGCCTCTTGGTCTATGTAGAGAATCCGCATGAGCAAAATTAAGTGTCCTGGAATTCCCACTCTTTGCAATGTTATCCAAAATTTGTTATGATCTACTCAGTCAAATGCCTTTGAATAGTCAATAATTAACACAGAAAGATCTTTCTGTTCCACAGTCAGCCCCTGGCCTTGTTCTGACTGATGATATTGAGCTTTTCCTTTGTCTCTTTCCATAGATGTAGTCGTTTTGACTTCTGTGTATTCCATCTGGCGAGGGCCATGTGCATAGTTGCCATTTATGTTGGTGAAAAAAAGGTATTTGCAATGAAGAAGTCATTGGTCTCGCAAAACTCTATCATTCAATCTCCGGCATTGTTTCTATCACCAAGGCCATATTTTCCGACTACCAATTGTTCTTCTTTGTTTCCAACTTTCACATTCTAATCACCAGTAATTACCAATGCATCCTGATTGCACATTCAATCAATTTCAGACTACAGAAGCTGAAAAAAATCTTCAATTTCTTCAACTTTGTTCTTAGTGGTTGCTGCGTAAATTTGAATGATAGTCATATTAACTGGTCTTCCTTATAGGCCTATGGATATTATCCTATCACTGACAGCACTGTACTTCAGGATAGACCTCGAATTGTTCTTTTTGACCATAAATGTAACACCATTCCTCTTCAAGTTGTCATTTCTGGCGTAGTAGGCTATGTGTTGTCCAATTCAAAATGGCCAATACCAGTCCATTTCAGCTCACTAATGCCTAGGATATCGATGCTTATGTGTTCCATTTCGTTTTTGAAGATTTCCAATTTTCCTAGATTCATACTTCGTATATTTCAGGTTCCAAGCATTAGTGGTATTTTCAATTGCCTCATATGCATGTGAAAGATGGACAGTGAATAAGGAAGACTGAAGAAGAATAGATGCTTTCGAATTGTGGTGTTGGCAAAGAATATTTAATATACCAAAAGAACAAACAAATCTGTCTTGGAAGTAGTACAGCCAGAATGCTCCTTAGAAGCCAGGATGGTGATACTGCATCTTACATACTTTGGCCGTGTTGTCAGAAGAGATCAGTCCCTGGAGAAGGACATCATGCCTGGTAAAGTACAGGGTCAGCTTTTAAAAGAGGAAGACCCTCAATGAGATGGATTGACACAGTGTCTGCAACTATGGGCTCAAGCATAACAACGAGTGTAAGTATGGCACGGGACCGGACAGTGCTTCTTTCTGTGGTACATAGGATCGCTATGAGTCGGAAGCGACTCCACTGCACCTAACAACAACAACAATAAACATCTTTCTGGTATTCTCAGCTTTTAGCCAAGATCCACTGGACATCAGCAATTATATCCCTCCTTCTGTGTCATTTTCGTTATTTTTTTTCTTTCAAATCAGGATTTTTTTATTTTAATATTTATTTAACCACAACTTATTTTTAAAAAAGAAAAGAAAAGAAAGGGAACATATATCTGTGTACCCAAAGCCTAGCACACAGAGCACATGTTTCTTGTAGATCAGAGTCATTATACATGGTTGTCTGCCCAATGGATCAGAATCAAGTCATACAGAAATACAGCTGTATATGGCTTCAGTATGTCATATCTTCTTTGACAAGACAAGTGATGGGACTTACCATTGTGCCAGTTGGGTAGTGCTCACATAGTTCATCTGAAGAGTTAGTGTTTCTTACTCTTTGGTCTGCCATCCCAATGATCCAGATCTTTCTTCATTATAATACCCTGATTCCATTATCCTTTGAAATCCTTCCACTGGCTATATACTTACATATTCAAATTTATCTCTCTAAGTTTATAGTGTCAGTCTTCCTCAATACATTTAATCAATTAATATATAAAAACAGAACCACCGTGGCCAGAAGTAGAACTGAAGTTAATGTAACAGTGGTTAAGAATTTCAACCTAGGTTTACATTCCTACCCATTACTATCCACAGGACTCTGGATGTGATAATAGCACCTACTTCATGGGGTTAATACGGGCATGGAATGAGCAATGTATGAAAAGTACTTGGTACTGTTCCTGACAGTGCACAATAAACGTTGTAATTATAATGAACAATGCACATGTTATAATTGTTATTATGTGATAGCAATGATGGAAATAACAGTAATTCCCAAATGTTATCAGGTAGATATTTTGATTTTTCTCTTTTTTTTTTTAATTATGCTTTAGATGAAGGTTTACAGAGCAAATTAATATCTCATTAGGCAATAAATACACATACTGTTTTGTGACATTGGTTGCCAACCGTACACCATGTCAACATTCTACCCTTGTCAACCTTGGGTTCCCCATTATCAGCTTTCCTGTTCCCTCCAGCCTTCTCATCCTTGCCCCTGGGTTGGTGTGCCCATTTAGTCTTGATTTGTTTTACGGGACTGTCTAAATTTTGGCTGAAGGGTGAACCTTCGGAGTGACTTCAGTACTGATTTAAAAGGACACTTAGGGGCCATACTCTCGAGGTTTCTCCAGTCTCTGTCAGACCAGTAAGTATGGTCTTTTTTTGTAAGTTATAGTTTTGTTCTGCATTTTTCTCCAGTTCTGTCCTGGACCCTCTATTGTGATCCTTGTCAGAGCAGTCGTTGGTGGTAGCTGGGCACCGTCTAGTTATGCTGGACTCAGTCTGGTGGAGGCTGTGGTAGTTGCGGCCCATTAGTTTCCACATCCTTTTCTGAATCGGCTTGAATTTCTGGCAGTTTCCTGTTGATGTACTGCTGCAGCCATTTTTTAATTATCTTCAGCAAAATTTTACTTGAGTGAAATTTTAAGGAGGCATATTTAAATATAAAGACAAAGAATATATGAAATTTAAAAGGTCAAAAAGATACGTAAGACAAATATTAATTAAAAGGAAATATGGTTTAGCTATAAAATATTAAACAAAGCAGATTTTAAGAAAAAAAAACTCTAGATATGAAGATGCTCACACACACCATATAAGACAGGCTCTATTTTTTTTTGGATTATTAGCTTGGAGTCCTGGTGGTGCAGTGGTTAAAAGCTGACACTTATCAAAAGGTTGGCAGTTCAAATCCACCAGCTGCTCCTTGAAAACCCTATAAGGCAGTTCTGCTTCGCCCTATAGGGTTGCTATGAGTTGTAATTGACTCAACATGATTGGTTTTTATTTTTTCATATTAGCCAGCATGTTTTGTAATGCTCCTTGGTTTTCAGATACTTTCACTGACTTTATTTGACTCTATACCAAGGAGAACTACATTTCCCAAGATCCTTTGCCAGCATATTTCTTGTAGGAAATCACAATGTAAGACTGTCAGAAGATTAGAAATGCTATAGGACAGAAGTCAGCAAATTTCTCCTTCTCTCTTTCCCCACTTCAACTATAGTTCCTGGAAGTAACCGTGGCTCGCCATGATTTCACTTTGAATAAATAGCCACTCTCTTCATGGTTTCAAATATTGTCTGCTGGTCCTCACCTTGGTTCTGGGTTCTGCATGAGGGCCCCACCCATGGGGTCCTGGAAGCCATCTTGTCCTGCTGTTTGACAGTTTTCTGGGTGTTGGAAGCAACATACTGATGGGAGTCTCTAAGTTGATTCAGCTTCCCTTGTTTGGTTCCTTGATTCCCTCATCTCCTATTGAAGTACTTATCTGAATTCTGTTCTCTCTTTTGAAATAGCTAGTGATCTCTCTCCTGATAACTGATTTTTAGATGAGGAAATTAGGCTTAGAAAAAAGTTTTTGAAAGAGACAACGTACTGGAGACATTTTCTTCTCATGATGATGGAAGAAACAATAGAGAAATATGAAAATATAATATCGCTGAAACTCTAGGCTTGGAAGTGGTATACAGACACTTTCAGCCACATGCTATTGAGCAAAGTTTATCAAATCACTAGGTTAACGCGTGATGGAGTGAAGAAGTGTGCTCCTCATGTGATCAGCAGAAGGCAGTAAATACTTGTCAAATGATAGTCTCTTTATCACAGACTCCAAACACCATGGGCAGAAAGTTAGTTGAAAAAACTCTTTAGCAACCATAAGAGTATATTCCACAATTATCATGGCAGATAGGAAACCCTGGTGGCGTAGTGGTTAAGTGCTATGGCTGTTAACCAAAAGGTTGGCAGTTCGAGTCCACCAGGCGCTCCTTGGAAACTCTATGGGGCAGTTGTACTCTGTCCTATAGGGTCGCTATGAGGCAGAATCGACTCAACAGCAGTGGTTTTTTTGGGGTTTTGCATCATGGCAGATAAGGCAATATGAATCTTTTAAAAAGCATATCTCAGAGAGAAGATCCAGGGGCTATGCTATCAAAAAAATGAATGTGAAAACTACTCTAAGGAGGCAGAAATGTGGCCTTATCAGTGACTATTCCTCATCAGAAATATAGTGGGCCTTTAAATGTCTGCCTAATGGAAATTCAGAATTTCTGGGGACCCACGATTCCTGTGGATATCTCATTATTTCTTTCCTAATACCAGTGTTTATTTCCGTTATCCTGTCCCTGTCCAACCAAGACATGCTGGATATCTGGATAACTGGGAAATTTAGATAATTCACAGGTCGTCAGATAAAAGATGGACCTTATTGGTGACTGCTTATCACCAAGAGATCCTGGGCTTTGAGCTTATTCCATGACTGAACGGGACATTTGGTTGTCTCCTTTGGAGAGGAGTTGGGACCCAGAAGGGTGAACTACTTGATTAGGAATGTGGGTTAATCATCTGATCTTCATCCTTCCTGGCTCAAGTTTGGATTGCACTTCCCTTTTCTCTGAAGTTAGGTGTGGACTGTGAAACATTAGTGCAAGTGACATGCGTAACCCATGGCAAGAATTTAGAGCCAGCGAGTGAAATTCCATGTTCTTTCCATCTTCCAGAAATTGCTGTTGCTTCACAATGAGGGAAGCACCATCAGCCTGTGTCCCTGAGGGAGGACAAATCCCAAGATAACATGCAGCGTGATCCAGAAATCCACTATTGTGGTTTTATGACAGAGATTTTTTTTTAATCACTGGTGTTATACTACAGCATAAACTAGAATATTATAACTAATTGCCCACATTCTAGACAAAAATTCATGTTTGGGATTCCACTCATCTAAAATTAACAAAATCTTGTCATTCCAGTGAGAAATTTGGGAATGTAGCTAAGTACACAGAGGGTAAAATTTCAGTGTTGAAGGGGAATTAGATTTGTGTATAAGTGGTAAAGACCAATGTTAAAATAATTTGGTAGTTTTTAAAATTTTTTTCTAACAAAATAAGACATAGACTCTGAAGTAACCCAATCTTCAAAAATACTGATATAGGATAGATGGAAATTACATAGGGGAATACAAAATAAATTCTTTTGTTCTTCTCATATTTTATAGAACAATCTCAGAAATCATACTTTTCATTAAGATTTCTGCCATTTTATTTTCATATCAAAAATATTTGAAAGGTAAAAATAAATATATCCTTCCAGCTTTCAAAAATAATCACTGAGTGTATCACAATAAACTGTTCTCTTAATTTGTTTTATTTCTGGGAGTATGCAATAAAATTGCCAAGGAAAACAATAAGGCATCAGCCAATATACTGGGTTATGCAATGCTGAGTATATTCCTCAGCCTCCCTCAGAGGATGCACATGACCCCTTCCCTCACGAAAGTTGTTCTCACTTGTAAATTACTTTCACAGAAAAACAAACAAATATTTCTAATGCTAAGAAAACGTGGCTGTAGGCATCAGATGATAGTGGGTAGAGCATCAAAAATCAGAAAAAAAGTATTTCCTTTTTATTAGATGAAATAAATTTCTAAATGTTCACCATTACTACTCATTTTTCTTTTGGTATCTGGAGACCATAAACATCACTATTCATGGCACCATGACCTGCACGGTGACTAATAAATGATAAGTGTTTGATAACCTAATTGTTGACCTAAATAATACGTAAATTGATGGCTGTATTTTCTTTTTGTATGTAGCATAAAGTAAGTTCCCTAAAACCCGTTGCCATCGAGTGGGTTCTGACTCTGACCAAACTTATACGACAGAGTAGAACTGTGCCATAGGGTTTCCAAGGAGTACCTGGTGGATTTGAACTGCTAACCTTTTGGTTTGCAGCTGTAGCTCTTAACCGCTATGTTACCAGGGTTTCCAAAGTGAATCCAGGGTCTTATATCAAAACTTGCTACTACATTCTGTAAATTGTATTTACAGGCTTGGAGTGGATAAGAAAAGAAATTATAAACAAGAAATTTAAACATGGACTCAATGAGAAAAAATGTATATATATATATATATATATAGTCCAATCAAATGAATTATTTGCAAGGGAAAAAGAATTAATATTTTGTTATAAAAGCTATGATTGGCAATAAATTTACTTTAAGTGAAATCATAACAGCAAGATATAAAATTGTTCTAAATTGAAATTTTTAAGCTTATTTTAAAAATCATAAACAGAGTGAGGGTAACGGGGAAGTTATGGTATATGAAGCTTTTCAGAAGTAAATATTTAGCAAATGTGTATGGATAACAATTCTTTTTTTTAATATTAAGTATTCTTTTTATTGTGCTTTAAGTGAAAGTTTACAGTTCTAGTAAGTTTCTCATACAAAAACTTATACAGACATGGTTAAGGTGATCCTAGTTGCTCTCCCTACAATGTGACAGCACTCTCCTTCTTTCTCCCCTGTGTATTTCCTGTGTCCATTCATCCAGTTCCTGTCCCCCTCTGCCTTCTCATCTCACCTCCAGACAGGCTCCACCCACACAGTCACAATGTGTCTACTTGAGCTAAGAAGCACAATCCTCACCAGTTTCATTTTATGTCTTATAGTCCAGTCTAATCTTTGTCTGCAGAAGTGGCTTCAGAATGGTTTTAGTTTTGGGCTAACAGAGAGTCCAAGGGCCATGACCTCTGCAGTCCTTCCAGTGTTCAGTCAGACCATTTAGCCTGGTCTCTTTTACTAGAATTTGAGGTCTGCATTCCACTTTTCTCCTGCTCCATCAGAGATTCTCTGTTGTGTTCCCTTAGAGTGCAGTCATTGGTGGTAACCGGGCACCATCTAGTTCTTCCAGTCTCAGGCTGTTAGAGTCTCTGGTTTAAGTGGCACTTTCTGTCTCTTGGGCTCATATTTCCTTGAGTCCTTGGTGTTCTTCATTCTCCTTTGCTCCAGGCGGATTGAGATCAATTGATGCATCTTACATGGCCGCTTGCTAACTTTCAAGACCCCAGACACCACTCATCAAAGTGGGATGTGGAATACTTTCTTAATACGATTTGTTACGTCAGTTGACCTAGATGTCCCCTGAACCATGGTCCCCAGACCCCCACCCTTGCTACTGTGTCCCTCAAAGTGTTTCGTTGTATTCAGGAAACTGCTTAGCTTTTGGATTAGTCCAGTTGTGCTGACTTCCCCTGTATTGTGTGTTGTCCTTCCCTTCACCTAAAATGATTCTTGTCTACTCTGTAATTAGTGAATATCCCTCTTCCTCCTTCCCCATTCTCGTAATCATCAAAGAATGTTTTCTTCTGTGTTTAAACCTTTTCCTGAGTTCTTATAATAGTGGTCTCAAGCAATATTTGTCCTGCGACTGGCTAATTTCAATCAGCATAATGCCTTCCAGATTCCTACATGTTATGAGATGTTTCATGGATTCATTGTTTTTCTCTATTGTTGCATCGTATTCCATTGTGTGAATATACCATAATTTGTTTATCCATTTATCCACTGGTGGGCACCTTGATTGTTTCCATCTCTTTGCTATTGTAACAGTGCTGCAGTGAACATGGGTGTGCATATATCTATTCTTGTAGGGCTCTTATTTCTCTACACTATATTCCAAGGACTGGGATTGCTGGATCATATGGTACTCCTATCTTTTTAAGGAAACGCCAAATCGATTTCCTAAGTGGTTGTGCCATTTTACATTCCCACCAGCAATGTATAAGTGTTCCAGTCTCTCCACAACCTCTCCAACATTTATTACTTTGTGTTTTTTAGATTAGAGCCAGCTTCGTTGTGGTAAGATGGTATCTGATTGTAGTTCTGATTTGCATTTCTCTAAAGGCTATTGATCATGAGCGTTTCCTAACGTAGCTGTTAGCCGCCTGAACGTCTTATTTGGTGAAGTTTCTGTTCATACCCTTTGCCCATTTTTTAATTGGTTTATTTGTCTTTTTGTTGTTGAAGTTTGGAAGTATCTTGTAGATTTTAAAGATTTAGACACTGATCGGATTTGTTGTAGCCAAATTTTTTTTCCCAGTCTATAGGTAGTCTTTTTACTCTTTTGGTGAGGCCTTTGGATGAGGATAAGTGTTTCATTTTTAGAAGCTCCCAGTTATCGACTTTACCTTCCAGTGTTTGTGCATTGCTGGCAATGTTTTGTATACTGTTTATGCTATGTTTGAGGGCTACTAGAGTTCTTCCTATTTTTTCTTCCATGATCTTTATCATTTTAGATTTTATATTTAGGTCTTTGATCCATTTTGAGTTAGTTTTTCTGCATGGTGTGAGAGGTATGGGTCTTGTTTCATTTTTTTGCAGATGGGTATCCAGTTATTCCAGCACCATTTGTTAAAGAGACTGTCTTTTCTCCATTTAATGGACTTTGGGCCTTTGTTAAATACAAGCTGCTCATACGTGGATGAATTTATGTCTGAATTCTCAATTCTGTTCCATTGGTCTATGTACCTGCTGTTGTGCCAGTACCAGGCTGTTTTGACTACCCTGGTGTTGTAATATGTACTAAAATCAGGTAGTGTGAGGCCTCCCACTTTGTTCTAATTTTTCAGTACTGTTTTACTTATCTAGGGCCTCTTCCCTTTCCATATGAACTTGGTGATTTGTTTCTCCATCTCATTAAAAAATGCCATTGGAGTTTGGATCAGGCTTGCATTTATCTATAGATTGCTTGGAGTAGAATAAACATTTTCACAATCTTGAGTCTTCCCATTGAAGAACAAGGTGTGTTTTTTCACTTACGTAGGTCTCTTTTGGTTTCTTGCAGTAGTGTCTCACAGTTTTCTTTGTATAGGTCTTTTATGTCTCTGGTTAGATATGTTCCTAAGTATTTAATCTTCTTGGGGCTATTGTAAATGGTATTCATTTCATGATTTCCTCTTCGACTTTCTCTTTGCTCATATAGAGGAATCCAACTGGTTTTTGCATGTTTATCTTGTATCCTGATACTTTGCTGAAATCTTCTATTAGTTCCAGTAGTTTTCTTGTGGATTCTTTAGGGTTTTCCGTGTATAAAATCATATCATCTGCAAATAGAGATAGTTTATTTCTTCCTTACCAATTTGGATGCTTTTTTTTTTTTTTTCCCTAGACTAATTGCTCTGGCTAGGACCTCCAGAACAATGTTGAATAAAAGTGATCATAAAGGGCATCCTTGTCTGGTTCCCGTTCTCAAGGGGAATGATTTCAGACTCACTCCATTTAGGGTGCTGTTGGCTGTTGGCTTTCCATAAATGTCCTTTATTATGTGGAGGAATTTTCCTTCTACTCCTATTTTGCTGAGAGTCTTTATCATGAATGGATGTTGGACTTTGTCAAATGCCTTTTCTGCATCAACCCATAAGACCATGTGGTTCTTGTCTTTTATTTATATGATGGATTACATTGATTGTTTTTCAAATGTTAAACCATCCCAGCATACCTAGTATGAATCCTACTTGGTCAAGGTGACTTACTTTTTCAATATGTTGTTGGCTAGAATTTTGCTGAGGGTTTTTGTGTCTAAGTTCATGGAGAATATCGGTCTCTAATTTTCTTTTTTTGTGGTGTCTTCACCTGGATTTGTTATGACGGTTATGCTGGCTTCATAGAATGAGATTGGGAGTATTCCATCCTTTTGTATGTTCTGAAATACCTTTAGTAGTAGTGGTGTTAACACTTCTCTGAAAGTTTGGTAGAATTCTCCAGTGAAGTCATCAGGGCCAGGGCTTTAATTTATTGGGAATTTTTAATTATCTTTTCAATTTCTTCTTTTGTTATAGGTTTATTTAGCTGTTCTACATCTGTTTGTGTTAGATTAGGTAGGTAGCGTGTTTCTAGAAATTTATCCAATTCTTCTAGGTTTTCAAATTTGTTGGAGTACAATTTTTCATAATATTCTGTTATGATTCTTTTAATTTCAGTTGGGTCTGTTGTAATATTGCCGATCTCATTTCTTATTCGGGTTATTTGCTTTCTCTCCTATTTTTCTTTTGTCCATTTGGCCAATGGTTTATCGATTTTGTTGATCTTTTCATAGAACCAGCTGTTGGTCTTGTTAACTCTTTCAATTGTTTTTCTTTTCTCTATTTCATTTAATTCTGCTCTAGTTTTTATTATTTTGTTTCTACTGGTACCCTAGGACTTCTTTTGCTGCTTTCTTTCTATTTCTTTGAGTTGTAGGGATAATTCTTTGATTTTGGCCTTTCCTTCTTTTGGATGTGTGCATTTATTGCTATAAATTGACCTCTGAGCACTGTTTTGCTGTGTCCCACAGGTCCTGGTAGGAAGTGTTTTCATTCTCATTTGATTCTACGAATTTCTTTATTCCACCCTTAATTTCTTCTATAACCCAGTAGTATTTCAGCAAGGTGTTGTTCAGTTTCTGTGCGTTTGGGTTTTTTTTCACTTGCTTTATGTTATTGGCTTCTACTTTTATGGCTTTATGGTCAGAAAAGATGCTTTGAAATATTTTGATGTTTTGGATTCTGTTAAGACTTGCTTTATGACCTAATATGTGGTCTATTCTGGAGAACGTTCCATGTGCATTGGAAAAGAAAATATGCTTGTCTGCCGTTGGGTGGGGTGTTCTGTATGTGCCTATGAGATCAAGTTGGTTGATTGCGGCATTTAGACTTTCACTGTCTTTATTTAGCTTCTTTCTGGATGTTCTGTCCTTCACCAAAAGTAGTGTGTTGGAGCCTCCTACTATTATTGTAGAGCTGCCCATCTCTATTTTCAGTGCTTTTAGAGTTCATTTTATGTATTTTGGAGCCCTGTCATTGGCTGCACAAAAGGGTCCTTCCTTATCCTTTGTGGTAGATTTTACTTTAAAGTCTATTTTGTTAGAAATTAATATTGCCACTCTTCTTTTTTTTGGTTGTTGTTTGTTTGGTATCTCTTTTCCATCCTTTGAGTTTTAGTTTGTTTGTATCTTTATGTCTAAGGTATGTCTCTTGTAGGCAACATATAGGCAGATCTTGTTTTTTTAATCCACTCTGCCACTCTCTGTCTCTTTATTGGTGCATTTAGTACATTTACATTCAGCGTAATTATGTCTAGGTATGAGTTTAGTGCTGTCATTTTGATGCCTTTTTTTTTGGTTGTTGACAGTTTCTTTTTTCCACTGAATTTTCTGTGCTGAGTAATTTTTCTTTATGTATTATCTTTTCCTCTTTTCCAGTGTTGTTGCTTTTGTTTTTGCTGTCTTCATGTTTTTCTTTTTTATTATTATTTTGATGTGCAGGATTGTTATTTTCCTTTGTGATTACCTTGATAAATTTACCCCTATTTTCATACTCCATATGAAAGATCTATGACTATATCTTTTAGTTCTTCTTTTTTGAGTTAATGTTGTCATCTTTTACTTCATGATGTCTGTTTCCCTGTTCTGAGCATTTTAGCTTTGATTTAGTTTTGTGATTTCTCTGTCTTGAATGATATCTGGTTTCCCTGTCCTCTGTTCTTGTCTTGGATTGTTATCTGATGTTATCGAGTTTCTAACTGGAGGATTTCCTTTAGAATTTCTTGTAATTTTGGTTTGGTTTTGGCAATGTCCCTCAACTTCTGTTTATCTGGAAATGCCATAATTCACCTTCATATCTGAGACAGTTTTGCTGGATATATAATTCTCGGCTGGCAATTCTTTTCCCTTTAAGTCTTTATATATGTCCTCCCATTGCCTTCTTGCCTGCATGGTTTCTGCTGAGTAGTCCGAGATTAGTCTTACTGACTGTCCTTCACAGGTGACTTTTTGTTTATCCCTAGCTGCTCTTAAAATTCTCTTTATCTTTGGTTTTGGCAAGATCGACTATAATATGTCTTGATATCTTTCTCTTGAGATCTACCTTCTGTGGGGTTAGATGAGCATCTTGGAAAGAGATCTCGTCTTTCATGATATCTGGGAGGTTTTCTGCCAACAAATTTTCCACAATTTTCTCTGTATTTTCTGTTTTTCCTCCCTGTTCTGGTACTCTGATTACTTGTAGGCTATTTCTCTTGATAGAGTCCCACATGATTCTTAGGGTTTCTTCATTTCTTAAAATTCTTTTATCTGATTTTTCTTTGAATATATTGGTGCCAAGTATTTTATTTTCAGTCTCACTAATTCTGACTTCACTTTCCTGAATTCTGCTCCTTTGACTTTCTACTGAGTTGTCTAATTCTGAAATTTTATTGTTGATCTTCTGAGTTTCTGACTGCTGTGTCTCTAAGGATTCTTGAAGCCTATTAAATTTTTCGTTATTCTCTTGAATAACCTTCTTAATTCCCTCAACTGCTTTATCTGTGTGTTCCTTGGCTTGTTCTGCATTTTGCCTGATCTCTTTTTTATTTTTTTTTCTTTCCTGATATCTTGAAGAGTTCTGTATATTATTATTTTGTATTCTATCTCTGGTAATTCTAGGAATATATCTTCATCTGGAAGATTCCTCAATTCTTTGCTTTGGAAGCTTGCTGACATGATCATCGTCTGCTTCTTTATGTGATTTGATATTGACTGTTGTCTCTGTATGTTTGCATACTGTGTCCTAGCTTCTTGCTTTGTTTTGTTTTGAAATACTTAATAGGCTGCTCAAATTAGTTGGTTTGATTAATGGAGCCTTTGAAGCTCTAATGTCCTGTCACCAGATGGCTAGAGCTGTTATCAGATATATGAGCTTAGAAGTCCATTCAGTTTTCTTGTAAGGATTCAGCTCATATTTCCAGGTAGTTAGTCACCAAGTGTGTGGTGTAGGCTCCCACCTACTGTCTTTGAGGAGCAGTGGTGATTGGTGTATGCACAGGTCTCTTGTTGCATCAGGTGGTCACACTCTGAGCAAGGTAGGGGGTTGACAACGTTTCCCTGAGTGTTTGTGAGGAAGACATGTCCCTGTTCTCTAGAGTGCACAAGTGGGTGGGCTCTGCAGCCATACCATTGACACCCGATACTTTTAACTGTAAGGACTGGGAGACACCACTTATCCTTGTACCCCTGACATGGGTGGCTAGGTGGTGCAGGTGGAGCCACCAGTCCTCAGGCCCCTGATTTGGGTAGGTGAGGACCCTGCTTATTAGAGCAGTGTCAAGCATCAAGAACCCACCTCGCCACTGCACAGCTGAAACTGTTAAAGTCAGACCTTAGGCCACACACCCTTGCACTGTAACAAGAACCCAGCTCCTGAAATGGGCCACACAGTTCTATGCAGGGGTGAAAGCCATTCAAAGTCTATGGTCCACTTGTGCCTGGACAGGAGCTGCTTCTGCCCTGAGTTTCCAGCTTAGAGGAGCCATCAGATTATTTTTTCCCTGTTTGTTAATTTGCTCCTTCTCCAATGGCTCTGGTTGCATGCCAGGACCTATCTCAGGCCCAGGGAAATCGAATGTCACTGAAGCCAGCTTGGGGGCCTGGGATAGAGGGTGAGGGATCAGATAAATGGGGGAGAGTTCTTTTGAAAGGGGAGGTATTTGATCTGTGCAGTGAATTAAATGCTAGCACTTATGCCGAGAGCGCTGTTCTTCTCTGATTCTGGAGGCATGAGTAGACTCTGTGCCACTGGCTCTCTGTGGCTAGGGAAACCGTGTACAGAAAGCTACTGCCAGCCCTTCTGCAGTCACACCAGCAGATCAGGGATGAGGGGCGCTGGTTCACACTGAGTTAGGTCCGGCAACTTCTTGCTGCTTCTGAACCATATCTCCCTCCCTCTGTTGCTAAGTCCAATTTCTTAACTTTGCCTTTGATGTTCAGGGCTCCTAGCTTGTTATATATATAATCAATTTACTTGTTTTTTCAGGTCTTTGTTGTAAGAGGGACTATCAGAAGCATCTGACTACTCCACTATCTTGGCCCTGCCTGCATCTGATGCATTCTTGTCTAGCTATATTTGATAGATACTTTTCTAGGTTAGAACATAAGTTTTCCTCATGCTTTCAAAGTAGACATTATGTTCTCATGCCTGACTGATGGAAATTCACAGTCATGGGAATTCTTTCCTTTTTTTTTTTTTTGATTCAAAAAATCCTCTTATAAAATGTAATGAAGAAAAGTATGTAAAATTGTTTATTTGCATTTTATGAATTCCTAACTTGGATTATTTCTAGCATAAATATAAATATTGAAAACAACTGCAAATATATCATCACAAAGTTTCACAATCCATATTTGCAACAATGGTTGAGGGCACCTGCTTTCCCTTGGACCATTTCTATTACTATTTTTAAGTCTTCCAATAGCTGATAAACCATTTGGAAAAACGATGAATTCCAGCTGCCATTTTAATTTAAATTTATTTTTTAGTGAAATTAGATAAATTTCCATGAATATATTAGTGCCTTCTTATCTTCTACTGGACTCTCCTGACATATATTTTGCTCATTTTTATACTTTTATGTTGATTTGAGGAGTGCTATGGTGGCATAGTGGTTAAGAGCTATGACTGCCAGTCAAAAGGTCGGCAGTTTGAATCCACCAGGTGCTCCTTGGAAACCCTATGGGACAGTTCCACTCTGTCAAAATTGACTCAATGACTTGGTTTATATGTATCATAAAGATAGGAAGGAAAGAAGAGACCAAAATGGATGTCAAAAGAGACTTCGAAACTTTCTCTAAAATATCCGGTAGCTAAAGGGAATAGAAGAAATTAAGAAGTAGAAGAGCTGAACAGAAGATTCAAAGGGCAGCTTGAAAGACAAAATAAAATATTATAATGAACTGTGCAAAGATCTGGAGCTAGAAAATCAAAAGAGAAGAAAACTCTCAGTATTTCTCAAGCCAAAAGAACTGAAGAAAAATTCAAGCTGCAAGTCGCAATATTGAAGGATTCTATGGGCAAAATATTGAACAGCTCAGGAAACATCGAGAGAAAGATGGAAGGAATACGCAGAGTCATTATACCAAAACTAATTGGCCAATGTTCAACATTTCAGGATGTAGCATATGATCAAGATCCAATGGTACTGCAGGAAGAAGTCCATGCTATGCTGAAAGGCATGGCAAAAAACAAGGGTCCAGGAACTGATAGAATACCAACTGAGATGTTTCAACAAACAAATGCAGCACTGGAAGTGCTCACTTGTCTATGCCAAGAAATTTGGAAGAGAGCTACCTGGCCAACCAACTGGAAGAGAGCCAATATATATGCCTATTCCCAAGAAAGGAGGTCCAATCAAATGCAGAAATTCTTGAACAATATCATTAATATCACATACAAGCAAAATTTTGCTAAAGATCATTCAAAAGTGGCTGTAGCAGTGTATTGACAGGGAACTGCCAGAAGTTCAAGATGAATTCAGGAGAGGATATGGAATGAGGGATATCATTGCTGATGTCAGATGGATCCTGGCTGAAAGCAGAGAATACCAGAAAGATGTTTACCTGTGTTTTATTGACTATGCAAAGACATTCGACTGTGTGGATCATAACCAATTACGGATAACATAGCAAAGAATGGGAATTTAGAGCACTTAATTTTGCTCATGAGAAACTTGGACATAGATCAAGAGGCAATCGTTCCAACAGAACAAGGGGATACTTCATGGTTTAAAGTTAAGAAAGATGTGCATCAGGTTTGTATCTTTTCACCATACTTATTCAATCTGTACGCTGACCAAGTAACCTGAGAAGCCAGACTGTATAGAAGAATTTGGCATCAGGATTAGAGGAAGACTCATTAACAACCTGTGATATGCAGATGACAAGACGATGCTTACTGAAAGTGAAGAGGACTTGAAGTATTTAGTGATAAAGATCAAAAACCACAGCCTTCATTATAGATTACACCTCAACATAAAGAGAACAGAAATCCTCACAACCAGACCACTAAGAAATGTCATGATAAAAGGAGAAAATATTGAACTTGTCAAGGATTTCATTTTACTTGGAGTGACAATCAAAGCAGCATTCAAGAAATCAAATGACGTGTTACTTTAGGCAAATCTGCTGCAAAAGACTTCCTTAAAGTGTTAAAAAGCAAAGATGTCACTTTAAGGACCACGGAGTGCCTGATCCAAGCCATGGTGTTTTCAACTGCCTTATATGCGTGTGAAAGCTGGACAAGGAGTAAGGAAGATCAAGGAAGAGTTGGTGCCTTTGAATAATGGTTTTAGTGAAGAATATTTAATGTACCGTGGACTGCCAAAAGGAGAAAAAAAATCTGTCTTGGAAGAAGTACAGCAAGAATATCCTACTGAGCAGTTACATCTCTCTTATAGGGTTGCTGTAAGTTGGAATCAACTCAATAACAATGGGTTTCATTTGGTTTAAGTGGAGTTCAAGGAAAAAATGTTTTATATAAATATCACAAAATACATTTCCTAAATCTAAATTGATAATTTAGATTTAGGAAATGTATAAATTTTGTTGCATTTTTTATTTATGAGAAAATAAAATTTGTAACTCTTCAGGGTTATACTTTATCTATATTAATGGGGTGCCAATTATACTTTCTGAGCATTCTTTTTAGTTCATATGATTTTTCAGTTGAGTCTAATAGTGTTTCAGGTTGATTATATCATACGTAAATACCATTCGTTTTTGCTAGCTTTTCAAAGGTAAGATATTTTTGGTTCCAGTGTTGTTTGCCATGATATCCAGGTCTACAATTTCCAAGAAAAATGTTGAGTATTTGATCCTTAATGTTTGATTGTAACATTGATGGAAAACATTAACAGTGTTTTATTTTCCATTTAAACTATGTATGCATTTTATCATATTACAGATTTTTTTCTGCCTCTTCTAGACTATCAAAAAAAATTAGTATGTTTGTATTTAGTGTTCTATGGGAATTTGCATTATTTTTTACCAAAAATGTTTATCCCCCACTTATGTGATGTCAGGGTTTTTCTCTAATTTGGAGTCATCATTGACTTCTCTCTTTCTCTAACATCTTATATACAACACTTTCTGTTGGTTGTATCTTCAGAATAGATTCCATATCTGCCCACTTCTAAATTACTCCCTTGCCAACACCCTGGGCCTGGCTGCCATTACAGCTTGCTCAGACACTGCAAGGGCCTCCTAACTGCTCTCCCAACCTTCAATTTTTCCGTCTAGAGTCTAATCAGACAACAACCAGGGGGAAGTTCTTAAAACATTACTCAGGTGACATGTCTCTCTGATCAAATCTTTTCAAAGATTTTAAATAAATCCAAGTCCTTTAGGCTGCCATGATAGTCTTTTGGACATATCTCTCACCTCACTACAGAGCACCCCTCTCTCCCTTGATTTCTGTTGTGCATTCTCCTTGTTTTGTTTCATTGCCTCCAGGCTTTTGGACTGGGGTTGGTTCTCTCTCCTAGCATTTTTTTCTTTTTTTTGCATATTTTCCTGTTGGTTGTCTCTCCCCTTTCTTTCAGATCTCTGCTCAGATATCACTCTTAAGAAAGGACTTTGCTGACCAACTAATTTAACCTATAAATTAACATTCTACTTCAATGCCTTGCTCATTTTGTAAGCATTAGCATTACTTTGAATTTTACTGTATCTCTATTTGTATATGCATTTTCTGTGTACTTCTACATCGGAATGTAAGTTTCTGATGGGCAGAGATTTGTCTGATGGTTTACTTCTGTTTCTATGGGACCTGAAACAGCAGTTGACAAACAATATGCACTTACTTAATATTTTTTAATGAATGGATTATTGTACTGGTCCTATTGTAGGGCCATCTTAGGAATTTTGTAATTACAAATATATGTTTAAAATACAGTATCTTTTTTATCTACTGACAGCATTCATTTTCTGGGATTTGATTTATGGTATTAAGTAATATGCATAAGTGAGGCTTGTCCAACTTTATATTTTTGTTCTTTTTATCAAATGTTTCAGTGATAATGCCATAAATATTCATGATATATTGATAACAATTTCTGATAACAATTAAGTAGCAACTACAATATACCAAGCAGTGTTCTACACATTTTGTTTATAATAAGTCACTTAACTTTCACAGGGAGTCCCTAGTTGCACTAAAAAAAAAAAAAAAATTTTTTTTTTTTTTTTTTGCTGTTAACCAAAATATTTGTGGCTTCAGTCTGCCCAGAGGCACCTCAGAAGAAAGACCTAGTGATCTTCCTCCAAAAGGTCACAGCAATTGAAAGCCCTACAGAGTATGGGTTTGCCATGAGATGAAATCAGTTGGATGGCAACCAGTTAATCCTCACAACATCAAAACCTATTCCTTCTATTGAATCTGTTACTGTTATTACTGCCATTGTACAGATGACAAAGTTGAGGCTCAGAGAGGTTAAGTAACTTGTTCTTGGTCATGCAACTAGAATTCGTATGATTATTATTAATCACACGGTTTTGTTCTATTTTATATTCTCCATTGTCTAAACAGAAGCATCACAAAAGGGGGGCAGAGGAGGGCACATGCCCCAGGGTCCAAGTCCAAGGGTGCAGCAGACAAGGTACAGAATACTTTTAGGCACCACAAATATGAAAGCCAGACAAGAGGGGGAAGACATTTCTGCTGACTCATCAACATCTATTCATCTTGAAATTTGGGATAGGGAAAGACTGAACTTAGAGATTGCCCCTGGAAACTCCTTACCCTCACTATGCCCTGTGTCTGCAATATATTACAAAGTATAAGAATTGCAAGTTTCTTGCTATTTTGATAAAAGTAACATAAAAATTATATGACAGTGATTTGCTTTGGATTTTAATGGTTCAGTAGCTTTCTAGTTTAGGTATTTTCTATTCAGTGTTTTTTTGGTATTTTATTGATTATATTTTGTTAATGTATATCTGTGAACAGACTTACACGGGTGTATATGAACACACACATGCATGCACACACTCCTACACTCATGAACACACATATCCACTCAAGGATTTCACGGATAAAATTATAATATTGACATGAAGGTAGATCTCAATAATTCTTGAGATATAGAAAGTTAATGGTTAAGAAGACTAAATTCCATCAATACTGTTTATATATTCTATGCAAATCTAATAAAAATCACAACAAAATTTGTAAAGAAAATGACAAACTAATTCTAAAACTTACGTAGGTATGTAAAGGCCCAATAGTAGCTAGAGTAGTACTAAAAAATAAGTAACAGCCCCTACCAGATACCTGACATTTTGTAATAAATGAACAGTGCTGTGTCCTTATTTAAATAAACAGACTTCTCATTTGACTAAATCGTTTATGTCATTGTTTAATTTCTATCTCTATGTTTACAACTACCAAATTTATATCTCCAAATAGAATCTCTTCCCTGAAATCTATGGTTGAATATCAACTTCCAAGTTAATCTCTCCATGAGGATATATGTTAAGTATTCAAAGTTGACGTATTTGAAGTTTAAAGGTTGGTTAGGCTCTCCAAGATATTTTCCTGCTCAATCTTCATCCTATCAATAAATGATGCCTTTATTCAACCAAAGCTTTAGTAGCATCCCTGACTCCACTGTTCTCTCAAAGAATGCATTGTTCAGCATTTGCTCATTGTCTTCAGGATTTTGCTACTTTTGCTATTTTCCATACTTGATGGTTCAAGTCATCATACTTACTCACCTGTACTTTTGTAATATCTATCTAAATTGTCTTACTGTGCCCATCTTTGTACCATAAAGCACATGGAATAATCCATTTAAAGTATGTTAGATTTTATTACGGTTCTATTCAATTTTACAAAAACCTGAGTTGAATGGAAAGCTTTTAAAATTAAACTCAAGGCCCAACTCCACCTGGCCTCCATTGTTGTGTGCTCCTCAATTCCTATTACATCACTGGGCTCTTTCATTGTATTACAGCTATATTTTGCTGAGGTTTCTTCTTTGGATACTAACTCATCTCTTATTTCAGGGCTTTAGCCAGTTCATTTGCTTTGAGCAGTCTGCTTCTAGAAATGATAGAGAGACTTCATCCCTGAACCAGTTACTATCTTGTCCTTTACCCTATTTTTTTAATTTTTCTTCAGAGAGCAAGGCACCATCTAACTATATATGTAATTATGTGTATCTATTTCTGTCTACTACTAGAAAAAGAATTGATGCATGCAAACTCCAGTGTTGATGAAGAATATTGAATATACCATAGACTCCCAATAGAATGAATGTTTCCTCATGCAGTCTTAGAAGAAATACAACCAAAATGTACCTTAGAAATTAGGACGGTGTTTTAGTCATCTAATGCTGCTATATCAGAAACACCACAGGAGGATGGCTTTAACAAAGAAAAATTTATTCTGTCACTGTCTAGTAGGCTACAAGTCCAAATTCAGGTCGTCAGCTCCAGGGGAAGGCTTTCTCTCTCTGTCTGCTCTGGAGGAATGCCCTTGTCATCAATCTTCCCTTGGTCGGGGAGCATCTCAGTGCAGGAATCTCAGACCCAAAGGACATGCTCTGCTCCAGCACTCCTTTCTTGGTGGTATGAGGCCCCCATGTCTCTCTTCTCACTTCTCTCTTTTGTATCTCAAAAGAGATCCACTTAAGACACTACCTGATCTTATAGATTTCATCAACATAACTTCTGCTAATACATTTTATTACATCATAGTGATAGGGTGTACAACACTTAGCGAAACCACATCAGATCGTAAAATGATAGGCAATCATAGAATCGGACAAGGGAATCATGACCTAGGCAAGTTGACAGATATTTTGGGGGGGGACACAATTCAATCCATGACAGCTGGTGAGACTTCAAATTGCTTACTTTGGACATGTCATCAGGAAAAACCAATTGCTAGGAAAAGGTACCATGTTTGGTAAAGTAGAGAGCCAACCAAAATGGGGGAAACCCTCAGTGAGACGGAATAACCCAATAGCTGCAACAATGGACTCAAAATACCAAAGATCATGAAGATGTTACAGGACATGGCAATCTTTCATTTTGTTATGCATAAAGTCACCGTAACTCGGAACCAACTTGATGGCAGCTAACAACAACTAGAATGCATATACTTTGACATCCTGCTTTGGTATCTGAAAAAAATATTTGTGTCCAGAAAGTATTTCTTGGATGAGTGAATGCAACTTGTGTAGATTAGATTATTAGTCACCAAATATTGACATTATTCCCCTGCTTGCCCCCCCCACACAGACCTACACTGTCTCCATGGGAGGAGTATATTTCCTGACCCATTGACACTAGTCTTGGCCATGTTACTTGGTTAATGGAATGTGGATATGAGTGTGAGTGTGGTGTTTCCCAGCCTAGTCTGTAAGAGACTTCTCCTCTGAAAGCTTGAAGTTCTACCATGAGATGAACTTGCCTCAAGTGTCTGCCGCCCCTTCAACTTGTCCAAGGAAATTAAGAGATGCATGGAAACAACCTGAACTCAAAACCTAGCTGATCTGTAGAGTTGCATGAAATACTTTTTATTACATGTCACTAAGATTTTGTGGTTGTCTTTTATGCATCATTATTGTAGTAAAATTCTGACTAATATCCCAACCCAGTGCCTTCGAGTCAATTCCATGACTAATATAGGAACATGATATGGAAGCCAAATACAGACCTAATGGTATATGAAGTATATGATTAATTCACTATACCTAGAAACAAGGGAAAGGGTTATCCTTGGTGCATCCTGAGTAGCGGGGTATTTCTCATCTCTTCCACATCAGGATTTGCCATATGACTTGCTGGGCAAATGGAATATGAGTGAAGTGAAAGATTCCACATTCAAACAGAAGAATTAAGTGCCATTTACCTGGTTCCATCCATATTCCTATGCATTTGCCATGATAGTGACTAACATAAGAGCTGCTAACCAGAAATGAAATAGGAAAGATGATAATACAGAGCAGATTTGCACTTGACTCACACCCAAGAGGTATTATAAATGAGAAATATCCCCACATTTTAAGTCAATGGAACTTGTGGATTGTCAATCAACTAGGATAGAGTTCAAGCCCAGTTCCAAGGATATAACCCAACCATTTCACCAATAACAGTAATCCCATTTGTCATGATTATTTCTGGAGCATGAATTAAACCAGATGTTGTCTAATTAGGTCAACTGTTTATTTATTCTAGAAGGGGTTCATGCACCTGTAATTATTATACAAGTTTGAACTCAGGTTTTTTTTTTTTTTTTTAACCCAGTTAACACAAATTTTAACTGATTTAGTGATAATGCAAAAAAAGTGCTGCTGCTGATGATAATGGTGATGATATACACCCGTCCCAACCCATATGTATTTTATATAATTAATACTGACAGGAGCTTGGGTGAAATTTTGACTTGCTCTACAAGCATGACTAGAAACCAGTGAGATATCACAGGTGTCTCCTATGAACAATAGGCATATTGGTTTTGACAGACCCTAAACCAAAGATGTCCCTATAATAGCTGACTTGAATATCATATTTTTAATACCATTAGGTGACCATTTATATATTTTTATAACTGGTCCTTATTAATGGTAAGATAAACGGGACATTAATAGATTTGAATATCAGTATAACAACAGAGAACTGCAAAAAATTCAAGCCAGATTCAGAAGAGGGAGTGGAACCAGGGATATCATTGCTGATGTCAGATGGATCCTGGCTGAAAGCAGAGAATACCAGAAGGATGTTTACTTGTGTTTTACTGGCTATGCAAAGGCATTCGACTATGTGTGGATCATAACAAATTATGGATAACATTGTGAAGAATGGGAATTCCAGAACACATAATTGTGTTATCAGGAACCTGTACATGGATCAAGAGGCAATTGTTCAGACAGAACATGGGGAGACTGAGTGGTTTACAGTCAAGAAAGGTGAGTGTCAGGGTTGTGTCCTTTCACCATACCTATTCAATCTCTATGCTGAGCAAATAATCTGAGGAACTGGACTGTATGAAGAAGAATGAGGTATCAGAATTGGAGGAAGACTCATTACAGCCTGCATTATGCAGATGACACAACCTCGCTTGCTGAAAGTGAAGAGGATTTGAAGCATTTACTGAGGAAAATCAAAGACTACAGCCTTCATTATGGATTACACTTCAACACAAAAAAACAAAAATCCTCACAACTGGACCAATAAGCCAAACCACGATAAACAGAGAAAAGATTGAAGTTGTCAAGGATTTCATTTTACTTGGATCCACAATCAATACCATAGCAGCAGCAATCAAGAAATCAAAAGATGCTATTTCCAGAGGCAGAGCCAAGGTGGCAGAATAGACAGGCGCTTCCAGCGAGCTCTCTTTACAACAAACACCTGAAAAAAACAAGTGAAACAAGTATATTTATGACAAGCTAGGAGCCTTGAGTATCAAAGGCAAGCTTAGAAAAAGAACTGAGGGGCAGGGGGAGGAAGAGATGGTTCAGAAGTGGAGAGGAGTTACCAGACCTGAATCATGGGGAGCCCTTAGGCCCCATTCCCAGGAGCTGCAGTGGCGGGTTGGTACTAGTGTTCGGCCACAGTTTCCTCAGGGAGAAGCAGCCAGCCATACAGCCTACTCAGACCTCTGGAATCAGAGAAGAATGGCCCTCTCAGCAAAAGCTAATTACCTGCATATATTTCACTGCACCCCCCACTCTGCCCCCCCGCGCCCCCTACTCCCAAGATGGCTTCAGTGGCTGACTTCCCTGGGCCTGCGATAGATCCTGTTGAGAGCCTAGACCTATCCTCATGGGCTTTGAGAAGGAATAAATTTGCAATTGGGGAAAAACATAATTTACCAGCTCCATTAACTGGGGAAGCTCAGGACAGAAGCAGCTCCTGATCAGACATAAACGGTCTGTGGACTTTGACAACCTTTCCCCTCTGCATGGACCTGTCTGGGCCTATTTCAGGAGAATAGGCCCCTGTTGGCAAACACCAACTCTTTCAGCTGTGTGGTGGAGAGGTGGGTGTTTGATGTTTGACATTGCTTTGCCTATTAAACAGGGTCCTCACCTACCCATATCAGGGGCCTAAAGACAGATGGCTCCACTCAGGTCACCCAGCCACCCACAAAAGGGGTCTGAGGATAACTGGTACTTCTCAGTCCTTACAACCAAAAATATTGGGTGCCCGTGGTCCGTCTGAAGAACCCACCCAACTGTACACTCTAGGGAATAGGGGCACACTTTCCTCAGAGACACTTGGAGGACGATTCTCAGCCCCCTGCCTTGTTCAGAGTATGACCATCTGCTACAACCAGATACAGGTACCTGCACCAATCACCCCTGCCCCTCTAAGGGTGTGGGACACAGCCTGCACCACACACTTGATGATCAGCTACCTAGACACCTGAGCTGAATTCATACAAGAAAACTGAATGCACTCCTAGACTGATCTACCTGATAACAGCTCTAACCATCTGGTGAGAGGACATCTGAGCTCCAAAAGTGAAAATAATCAAGTTAGCTCAGTCAAGCAACCATCCGGGCATATCAAAACAAAACAAAGCAAGAAGCTATGACACAGTAAGCAAACATAAAATAAACTAATGCAATAACTTATAGATGGCTCAAAAAAAAACAGTCAATTTCAAGTCACATAAAGAAACAGACCATAATTACCTCAACAAACTCTCAAAACCAAGAATCAAGGGATCTTCTAGATGAAAGTGCATTCCTGGAATTACCAGAGGCAGAAAACAAAACATTAATATGCAGAACCTTTCAAGACATCAAGAAGGAAATAAGGCAATGTGCAGAACAAGCCAAGGAACATACAGATAAAGCAATTGAAAAAATTAAAAAGATTATTCAGGAACATAATGAAAAATTTCATAAGCTGGAAAAATCCATAGACAGACAGCAATCAGAAATTCAGAAAATTAACAATAAAAATAAAGAAATAGACAACTCAATAGAAAGCCAGAGAAGCAGATTTGAGCAAATGGAAGGCAGAATTTCTGAACTTGAAGATAAAGCACTTGGCAGTCATATGTTTGAAGAAAAATCAGATAAAAGAATTTTTAAAAAATGAAGAAAGCTTAAGAATCATGGCAGACTGTATCAAGGGAAATAACCTACGAATGATTGGAGTATCAGAACAGGGAGGGATAACACAAAATACAGAGAAAATTGTTGAAGATTTTTTAGCAGAAAACTTCCTTGATATCATGAAAGAGGAGAAGATATCTATCCAAGATACTCATCTAACTGAACATGAGGCAGATGTCAAAAGAAAGTCTCCAAGACAGATTATACTTGAACTTGCCAAAACCAAAGATAAAGAAAGAATTTTAAGAGCAGCTAGGGATAAAGAAAAAGTCACCTAGAAAGGAGAGCCAATAAGAATAAGCTTGGACTACTAGGCAGAAACCACACAGGCAAGAAGGCAATGGGATGACATATAAAAAGTTGAAGGAAAAAATTGCCAGCCAAGAATCATATATCCAGCAAAAATGTCTCTCAAATATAAAGGTGAAATTAAGACATTTCCAGGTAAACAGAAGTTTAGAGAATTCATAAAAACCAACGCAAAACTACAAGAAACACTAAAGGGAGTTCTTTGGCTAGAAAATTGATAATATCAGGTATCAACCCAAGACTAGAACACTGGGCAGAGCAACCAGAAGTCAACCCAGATAGGGAAATCCAAAAAAACAAAGCAAGATTATTAAAAAAAAAAAAACCCTCAAAACAGGGTAACAGCAATGTTATCATAGAAAAGAAGACAACATTAGAATAATAAAGAGGGAGTAAGAAATGTTATCATACACCTTCCATATGGAGTGGAAAATACGGCAATACAAAGAAATAAAAGTTACATTTAAATTTAGAAAAATAGGGGTAAATAATAAGGTAACCACAAAGGAGACAAGCTACCCTACTCATTAAAAAAAAAAAAAAAAATAGAGACTCAGCAGAAACAAAATCAACAACAACAGATATGAGGAAAGGACAATATATAAAGAAAATCTACTCAGCACATAAAATCAAGTGAGAAAAAGAAACTGTCAATACACAAAAAAAGACATCAAAATGATAGCACTAAATTCACACCTATCCGTAATTACTCTGAATGTAAATGGACTAAATGCACCAATAAAGAGTCAGAGAGTCTCAGACTGGATAAAGAAACACGATCTGTCTATATGCTGCCTACAAGAGACACACCTTAGACTTAGAGACACAAACTAAAACTCAAAGGATGGAAAAAAATATATCAAGCAAACAATAAGCAAAAAAGAGCAGGAGTAGCAATATTAATTTCTGACAAAATAGGCTTTAAAGTTAAATCCATCAGAAAAGATAAGGAAGGACACTATATAATGATTAAAGGGACAATACACCAAGAAGCTATAACCATATTAAATATTTACACACCCAATGACAGGGCTGCAAGATACATAAAACAAACTCTATCAGCATTGAATAGTGAGATAGATAGCTCCACAATAATACTGGGATACTTCAACACACCACTTTCGCTGAAGAACAGGATATCCAGAAAGAAGCTCAGTAAAGACACGGAAGATCTAAATGCCACAATCAACTAACATGACCTCATAGACATATACAGAACACTCCACCCAACAGCAACCAACTAAACTTTCTTTTCTAGTGCACATGGAACATTCTATAGAATAGACCACATATTAGGTCATAAAGCAAGCCTTAGCAGAATCCAAAACACTGAAATATTACAAAGCATTTTCTCTGACCAGAAGGCCATAAAAGTGGAAATCAATAACAGGAAAAGCAGGAAAAAGAAATCAAACACTAACTAAACAATACCCTGCTCAAAAAAGATTGGATTATAGAAGACATTAAAAAAAAAAAATATGGATGGAATAAAGAAATTCATAGAATCCAATAAGATGAAAACACTTCCTAACAGAACCCTTGAGACACAGCAAAAGCGGTGCTCAGAGGCCAATTTATATCAATAAATGCACACATACAAAAAGAAAAAATGGCCAAAATGAAAGAATTATCTCTACAACTTGAAGAAATAGAAACAGAGCAACAAAAAAAAACTCACAGACACTAGAAGAAAACAAATAATAAAAATTAGAGCAGAACTAAATGAAATAGAAAACAGAAAAACAATTGAAAGAATTAATAAGACCAAAAGCTAGTTTTTTTGAAAAAAATCAACAAAATTGATAAACTACTGGCCAAACTGACAAAAGAAAAACAGGAGAGGAACCAAATAACCCGAATAAGAAATGAGATGGGCGATATTACAACACACCCAACTGAAATTAAAAGAATCATATCAGATTACTCTGAAAAATTGTACTCTAACAATTTGAAAACCTAGAAGAAATGGATGAATTCCTAGAAACACATTACCTACTTAAACTAACACAAACAGAGGTAGTACAACTAAATAGAGCCATAACAAAAGACGAAGCGAAAAGGGTAATCAAAAAACTGCCCCCCCCCCCGCAAAAAAAGCTCTGGCCCGGACAGTTTCACTGAAGAGTTCTACCAAACTTTCAGAGAAGGGATAACACCACTACTACTACAGGTATTTCAGAGAACAGAAAAGGACAGAATACTCCCAAACTCATTCTATGAAGCCACCATATCCCTGATACCAAAACCACATAAAGACATCACACACACACAAAAAATTACAGACCTATATCCCTCATGAACTTAGATGCCAAAATCCTCAACAAAACTCTAGCCAATAGAGTTCAACAACATATAAAAAAAAAATAATTCACCATGACCAAGTGGGATTCATACCACGTATACAGGAATGTTTCAACATTAGAAAAACCATTAATGTAATCCATCATATAAATAAAACAAAAGACAAGAATCACATGATTTCATCAATTGATGCAGAAAAGGCATTTGACAAAGTTCAACACCATTCATGACAAAAACTCTCAGCAAAATAGGAATACAAGGAAAATTCCTCAACATAATAAAGGGCATTGATACAAAACCGACAGCCAACATCATCCTAAATGGAGAGAGCCTGAAAGTATTCCCCTTGAGATAGGGAACCAGACAAGGATGCCCTTTATCACCACTCTTATTGAACACTGTGCTGGAGGTCCTACCCATAGCAATTAGGCTAAATAAAGACATAAAGGGCATCCAGATTGGCAAGGAAAAAGTAAAAGTATCTCTATTTGCAGATGACATGATCTTATACAGAGAAAACCCTAAGGAATCCTCCAGAAAACTACTGAAACTAATAGAAGAGTTCAGCAGAGTATCAGGATACAAGACAAACATACAAAAATCAGTTGGATTCCTCTACACCAACAAAAAGAACATCGAAGAGGAAATCACCAAATCAATGCCATTTACAATAGCCCCGAAGAAGATAAAATACTTAGGAATACATCTTACCAGAGATGTAAAATACCTAAACATAGAAAACTAGAAGACACTACTGCAAGAAACCAAAAGAGACCTACCTATGTGGAAAAACATACGTTGCTCATGGATAGGAAGACTTAACATTATAAAAATGTCTATTCTACCAAAGGCAATTTATAGATTTAATGCAATTCCGAGCCAAATTCCAACTTTTTAAAAATAATTTGTATTGTGCTTTAAGTGAAAGTTTACAAATCAAGTCAGTCTCTCACATATAAACTTATAATACACGCCTTACTACACAATGAGACAGCCCGCTCCCTCCTTCCAGTCTCTTTTTTGGTGACCATTTTGTAAGCTTCTAACCGTCCCATCTTCCCTCCAAACAGGAGATGCCAACATAGTCTCAGGTGTCCACCTGATACAAGTAGCTCACTCCTCATCATCTCTCTCTCCAATCCATTGTCCAGTCCAATCCATGTCTAAAGAGTCCAATGACATTTTTTAATGATAAGTAAAGCATTACTGGAAAAGAAGAATAAAGTGGGAGGCCTCACTCTACCTGATTTTAGAACATATTATACTGCCACAGTAGTCAAAACAGCCTGGTACTCCTACAACAACAGATTCATAGACCACTGGAACAGATTTGAGAATCCAGACATAAATCCATCCACATATGAGCAGTTGATATTTGACTAAGGCACCAAAACAGTTAAATAGGGAAAAGACAGTTTTTTTTTTTTTAACAAATGATGCTGGCATAACTGGATATCCATCTGCAAAAAAAATCAAACAAGACCCATACCTCACCCCATGCACAAAAACAAACTCAAAATGGATCAAAGACCTAAATATAAAATCTAAAATGATAAAGATCATGGAAGAAAAAATAGGGACACTGTTCGGAGCCCTAATACATGGCATCAAGAGTATATGAAACATTATTAATAATGCAGAAGAAAAACCAGGTAACTGGGCGCTCCTAAAAATCAAACACCTATGCTCATCCAAAGACTTCACCAAAAGAGTTAAAAGATTACCCAGACTGTGGAAAAGTTTTTAGGTATGACATTTCCAATCAGTGCCTGAGCCCTAGAATCTACATGATACTGCAAAAATTCAACTACAAAAAGACAAATAACACAATTAAAAAATTGTCAAAAGATATGAACAGACACCTCACTAAAGAAGACATTCAGGTAGCTAACAGATACATGAGGAAATATTCATGGTCGTTAGCCATTAGAGAAATGCAGATCAAAACTACAATGACATTTCATCTCACTCCAACAAGGCTGGCATTAATCCAAAAAACACAAAACAAGAAATGTTGGGGAAGTTGTGGAGAGATTGGAACACTTACACACGGTTGGTGGGAATGTAAAATGGTACAAGCACTTTTGAAATCAATTTGGCGCTTCCTTAAAAAGCTACAAATAGAACTACCATAAGATCCAGCAATCCCACTCCTTGGAATATATCCTAGAGAAATAAGAACTTTTACAGGAACAGATATATGCACCCTTATGTTCATTGCAGCACTGTTTAGAATAGCAAAAAGATGGAAGCAACCAAGGTGCCCATCAATGAATGAATGAATAAATAAACTATGGTATATTCACATGACAGAATACTGCGCATTGATAAAGAACAGTGATGAATCTGTGAAACATTTCATAACATGGAGGAACCTGGAAGGCATTATGTTGAGTGAAATTAGTTACAACAGAATAAGTATTGTATAAGACCACTACTATAAGAACTAAGAAATAGTTTAAACAGAGAAGAAAATATTCTTTGATGGTTAAGAGAGATGGGAGGGAGGGAAGGAGAGGGATATTCACTAATTAGGTAGTAGATAAGAACTACTTTAGGTGATGGGAAAGACAACACACAATACAGGGGAGGTCAGCACAACTGGACTAAACCAAAAGCAAAGAAGTTTCCTGAATAAACTGAACGCTTCGAAAGCCAGAGTAGCCAGGGCAGGGGTTTGGGGACCATAGTTTCAAGGGAAATCTAAGTCAATTGGCATTATAAAATCTATTAAGAAAGCATTCTGCATCCCACTTTGGAGATTGGCATCTGGAGTCTTCGGCCCTAGCAAGCGGCCATCTAAGATGCATCAATTGGTCTCAGTCCACCTGGATCAAAGGAGAATGTAGAACACCAAGGACACAAGGTCATTAAGAGCCCAAGAGACAGAAAGGGCCACATAAACCAGAGACTACATCAGCCTGAGACCAGAAGAACTAGATGGTGCCCAGCTACAACTGATGACTGCCCTGACAGGGAACACAGAGAACCCCTGAGGGAGCAGGAGAGCAGTGGGATGCAGACTCCAAATTCTCGTAAAAAGACCAGACTTAATGGTCTGACTGAGACTAGAAGGACCCTGGTGGTCATGGCCCCCAGACCTTCTGTTGGCCCAGGACAAGAACCAACTCTTCAGACAGGGATTAGACTGGACAATAGGTTGGAGAGGGATGCTGGTGAGGAGTGAGCTTCTTGGATCAGGTGGACACTTGAGACTGTGTTGGCATCTCCTGTCTGGAGGGAAGAGGAGAGGGTAGAGAGGGTTAGAAGCTGGAGGAATGGACATGAAAAGAGAGAGTGGAGGGAGGGAGTAGGCTGTCTCATTCGGGGAAGAGCAATTGGGAGTATGTAACAAGGTGTATATAAGTTTTTGTGTGAGAGACTGACTTGATTTGTAAACTTTTGCTTAAAGCACAACAAAAATTAAAAAAAAAAAAAGAAAGAAATCAAAAGACACATTGCATTGGGCAAATCTGCTGCAAAGGACTTCTTTAAAGTGTTGAAAAGCAACTATGTCACCTTGAAGACTAAGGTGTGCCTGACCCAAGGCATTGTGTTTTCAATCGCCCAATATGCATGTGAAAACTGGACAATGAATAAGGAAGACCAAAAAAGAATTGACGCCTTTGAATTGTGGCGTTGGCAAAGAATATTGAATGCACTGCCAAGAGAAGGAACAAATCTGTCTTGGAAGAAGTACAACCAGAATGCTCCTTAGAAGCAAGGATGGCGAGACTGTGTCTTACATACTTTGGACATGTTGTCAGGAAAGATCAGCTCCTGGAGAAGGACATCATGCTTGGTAAAGTACAGGATCAGCGGAAAAAAAAGAAGACCCTCAAAGAGAGAGATTGACACAGTGGGTGCGACAATGGGCTCCAGGATAGTAATGATTTTAAGAATGGTACAGGACCAGGCAGTGTTTTGTCCTGTGATACATAGGTTGGCTATGAGTCAGAACAGACTTGATGGCACCTAACAACAACAATCAATTTGAAAATGATACCTTCAGTTTTTTTTTACTCCAATTTACTGAACGCTCTGTAATTCTGGTTGACTCATAGTGCCACAGTATTTCAAATTTATTTTCCTAACTTTTTTCAGATTCTTCGAAATCATCCTACTGAGTGATTTGGATAACTTTTATATACAACTTCCATCAACCTAGTTGCATGGTACATTCAAATATTAACAAAAAAAAAATTAGTCAACCCATTTATTTAAGTCTGATTAGAGCCACTTCATTTCTCACAAAAAGATTTAATAAATATAGAATTATTTTACAAATAGTTGTGTTGACATTTGTAAACATATTCCATTTTCTCATGCTGTACTTGAGTCATATTAAGCCCTGATATCCTCCTTCCTTTTGGGAATGTGAGAGTGGAGAGGCAATTAAGAATAATCCACAGCTGGCTCCAGTCAGGCATCTCCTTTCCATGAACCCTTTCTTTATGATAAAAATCTCACATGAGATGATTCTAGATGATGTAATTATCAAGGAAGAGTAAAATTCCCATGTTTCCATATGAGGTTTCATTTCACTGAGAATTAAGTTACCTTGATTAGTGTTTATTTTCCTCGTGCCACACACAAGCAGTTGCACCTAGAAGATATTGCTTGTTTAAGATATTTCTGTTCATTTGTTTAACTTTAAGAGTCTTCTTTGGGGCCCAGTCAAGACAGCCAAATTGCATTTGGTTCTTTTTCTGGTCTTTAGGAGCCAATGATGTAACCACCAGGAAGGTAAGTAGCTATAAAAATGAATGTTTCTGCACAAATGAGTTCAAATGCATGACTGCAGGACATCCGGAATGTTCTGGATGAAATATGATGAATATGTTGTTGCTTCTAAGATTTTGTGGAAACTCTGGTGACATAGTGGTTAAGTGCTATGGCTGCTAACCAAAGGGTCAGCAGTTTGAATCTGCCAGGCGCTCCTTGGAAACTCTATGGGGCAGTTCTACTCTGTCCTTTAGGGTCGCCATGAGTAGGAATCACCTCGACGGCACTGGGTTTGGTTTGGTTTTTTGGTTCTAAGATTTTGCAGGTAAGGATAAATTTTCTTAATCTTTTTATTCCCATAAATGATTGTCTAATCAAATATACATTATTCTATTTTAAACACCATTGTAGAAGCAACCTTCTGTATGTTCCTGCTATGAACATATTTTACATTTTGTTTGATTATTACTGTTCTAGTCCTACCCTTCTGAGAACCAATCCTTTTGAAATCCTCACCTGCTCTTCATATTAGGTTTCTAACTTACTCTTCTTACATTAATAACAAAATATTAATATCTACATTTATAAATTTATCACTTCAACATGACAGTTAAATTATCTAGCCTGATGTATGGATTCAATAGATAATAAGTAACATATTTATATTTTCTTACTATTTTAAATAACTTTCGCATGCCATGTGAGGCAGGCAGTGCAGGAATTATCTATATTTTAATTTCAAGAAGGTAAATTTGCTTACTTAGATGCATACCCCCAATAGCATATAAACACTGAAATTCAACCTAGCGTTTGTGAATTCACAATGAAACTGAAAGGGAAACAAAAAGAGGTAGCATAGAAAGAAAGAAGACGGGAAGGAAGGAAACATATCTGAGCAAACTGTCTAGAAGCTTGGAGTGAGTAAAGAAGGCAGGTAGAAGAAATAGCAATATTTGTTAGTATTGGCTTTGTTTCATCCATTGTCAGAAGTAAGTTTCATACGTATGTATATATATATATGTATATATATATATATATGTATATATATATATATGTATATTCTTTCCAGATGAGGGTCATCATCCCATTTTGTGGGTGAGTAAATCAAGGCTACGGAAAGTAAAGAAGCATACTTAAAGTCATCAGCCAATTAAGGGCAGAGTGGGATTACAAATACAAATCTGCGTAATTAAAAAGCCAACATTGTATCAATGATATTTCCCTTAACGTTATAATGGCTCCCACTTTATACTTACAATGTAAGCATTGCTGGACAGTATAAAATACCTATTTGATTCCTGAGTTTCCTATACAAAAAAGTAATGATGAAAGTGGTGAGAAATTTAAAGTATTGAACACTACAAACACTCTGGGCTGTACCATACATAATACGACATGAACAATTGACTTCGTTGTCCAAAAGTAAAAGATAAGAAATATTAGACAGTAAAGATAATTTAAATCTATTAGCCAGCAAAACATGTGAAAATAGTAGCCCAACCACTCCTGACTGTCTACTGTGTTAGTATCATAATCACTATTCAGAGACTGATGCTGAGTTTGTGCCATTGAGAACGGGTGAAAACAGGAGCACCAACTGGTCTCAAAGGCATTTAAACCCCTACTGAGAACTGGAGCTAATCATTTGATCTTACTTATTTGGAATTTATTATAATTTTTGATCAATTTACATTTAAAATTTTAAACATTACATAATTCTCTTTGACATATTTCATGCACTAAATACATAGCTGGAATATAAGCTTATCAATTTATCTGACTTACTACAAGAAAGGAATCCTGGTGATGTAGCGGATTCCAACCTGGCTGCTAACCAAAAGGCCGACAGTTCAAATCCACCAGCCACTCCTTGGAAGCCCTTATGGGGCAGCTCTCCTCTGTCCTACAGAGTCGGTATGAGTTGGAATCAACTTGATGACAACAGGTTTGGTTTAGTTTTTTTTAACACAAGAAAAATCTAAATGTTAACATCATTTTTGGTGAATTTATATTTTGAAATTAAAAAGAAATGTATATATCTAAAAAAAGCATAGATAGATTGTAACCTGTTTCACAAATGTTGAAATTAAGTTTTATAGTCAGTAAGTATTGCCGATATACAGCTAGTCAATGAAGGAAGTAAAACCCAGGTAATTGAAACTTGATTCTAAATCCCATTCTGTCTCCACAAAAATGTAATTACTTTTTAATCATGCCTGAACTCTGAGTGGACAAGAATATAATAAAAGAAAAAAACAACAGCAAATAAAATGAAACACTGTTTTAAGTGTTAAGGTAGAGAAATAAGAAAGACATTTAAAAGTAAATAACAAGGCTTCAACAACAGGTAAAGAGCACAATAAGGCAGTAAACATGTTGAGTCGACAATAGTGACCATAGTGCTATAAAAAATATATATATATAGGATGTTAAAAAAAAAAAAAAAGACTTCACAGGGACACACAGTGATCAGTATCACATAAAATGGTGGTGGGACTAGAACTTGGGTTTACAGCACTGTGAAGATTTTCACAGCTATTTAGGAAGTGGTAAAGCATTTAGAATGGGAAGAGTTGTGAGCAAAGCTATGTTTATGTAATGATTTAAGCATTTTTTCTACAGCATGGGACTTGTAAAATGATTTATTGCATTAAAATAACACTTGAATGACATGGACAACTAGTTTAATTCCAATAAATCAGAAATTGCAATACCTGCTAAAGGGAAAAGCTGCTGGATGCACATTTTGAAGCATCTAGCTATTTTATTTCGGTGTCAAGATGCTCCTCTCTTTTACATAACGCTGGTAACCTCTGCTGCACTTATTTTTTATTCTTTGTTTTCTGTTTGTATCTGTCATGACAATAGGTATCTATTGACTTATTCTGCTGTTTAATGTGTTTTTATTTGTTTTTGTCTTTTTTAACCATCCGAATTATTACATTAAACATTTACCTACAAGTACACCTATAGTTATGGAACATATTTGTTGTTGAAACTTTCATGTCAAAATATTTTTTGATTCAGTATTCTCTAGCCACAATAGTCCCTCCAACTCTTTAAACCATTGGAACATCACTTTATAATTTGAAATGTAATGATATACACATTATTACACACCTGATTGTTGTCTTAAGCCACATAAAAAAAAAACATAGTGGTGAAAAATTTATATAGAGACGATGATTTGATGAAATAGTGGTTTGCCTAATAATAAAACTTAACATTTTTATAAGATTTTTCACTGTAATTTTCAAGGAGAGATTTGGAGCCAATTCTTGAACAATGCTCTTGGCAGGCTGAAGAATTTTTACCTTAATAGAAGGTGAAGAGCAGTGGCAAATATTGAGACAAAGCTGTCTTTCTTCCTGTGCTGAGATGAAGGTCCGTGTTGCTGTGTGGAACTGCATCAGGTAGAGAATTTCTAAAGGGAGCCAAGACCCACTATGCAATTTCTTCATCCTTAGAGTTAAATAACCGTAAGAATATTTCCTATACTTCAATTTATTCTTGAACACTGAGTGAATGGTCAAAAAAATGAATGACATTGGGTAATATTTGTGAGAAACCTACGTGTAGAATGTTCATTATATGTACACAGAACTCTGGGTATATGGAGCAAGAAAAATATCTACAAAAAATATGAATTAATCAAGAGAATTAGATTCCGGCAACCAACACAGAACCAATATGCACTTATGTCTTTAGTGATGTTCAATATCCAATGCCTTTATTTTTAACTGACTTGCTTACAGAGCTGTGTTTTGTTCTAGAGATCAGTGTTATGAAGGCAAGTGGGACTTGCTGAGGCACCGCAAATGACGTCAGTGTGATTGTGTGTATCCAACTGGGGATCCGTCACCAACACTGCTGGGAAACTATTGGTAAGGAAGCACTTTTATTCAACCTGTTTCTGACTAAAAGAGCCAGTCCCCAAAATATACTAAAAGGTGGATGTCATGGATTGTATTATGTCCCCCCCAAAATGTGTGTATCAAGGTGGTGAGGCCATGATTCCCAGTGTTCTGTAGCTGTCCTCCATTTTGTGATTGTAATTTTATGTTAAAGAGGATTAGGGTGGGATTGTAACAAAAACATTACTAACAATGTACAAGTACCCAAAGAGAAATTAGATAACTCCTAAAAATCAAACACTTATGCTCATCCAAAGTCTTCACCAGGAGAGTAAACTGAGTACCTACAGACTGGGAAACAGTTTTTAGCTATAACATTTCTGATCAGCATCTGAACTCTAAAATCTACATGATATTGCAAAAACTCAATAACAAAAAGACAAATAATCCATTTAAAAAATGGGCAAAGGATAGGAATAGGCACTTCAACGAAGAAGACATTCAGGCAGGTAACAGATACATGAGGAAATGCTCACAATCATTAGCCATTAGAGAAATGTAAATCAAAACTACAATGAGATACCATCTCACTCCAGCAAGGCTGCCATTAATCCCAAATCACAAAATAATAAATGTTGGAGAGGTTGTAGAGAGCCTGGAACACTTATTCACTGCTGGTGGGAATTTAAAATGGTGCAGCCACTTTGAAAATCAATCTGGCACTTCCTTAAAAAGGTAGAAATAGAACTACCATAGGATATGGCAATCCCACTCCTTGGAATATATCTTAGAGAAATAAGAGCCTTTATATGAACAGATATATGCAAAACCATGTTCATTGCCGCACTGTTTACAATAGCAGAAAGATGGAAGTAACCAAGGTGCCCATCAACAGATGAATGGATAAATAAATTGTGGTACATTCACACGATGGAATACTTCACACAGATCAAGAACAATGATGAATCCGTGAAATATTTCATAGCTTGGAGGAATCTGGAGGGCATTATGCTGAGTGAAATTAGTCAGTTGCAAAAGGACGAATATTGTATGAGACCACTATTATAAGAACTCAAGAAATAGTTTAAACAGAGAAGAAAATATTCTTTGATGGTTATGAGGGTGGGGAGAAAGGGAGGGACAAGGATATTTGCAAATTAGATAGTAGACAAGAACTATTTTAGGTGAAGCGAAAGACAACATACAATAAAGGAGAGGTCAGCATAACTGGACTAAACCAAAAGCAGTTTCCTGAATAAACCAAATGCTCCGAAGGCCAGAGTAGCAGGGGCAGCAGTTGGGGGACCATGTTTTCAGGGGACATCTAGGTCAATTGGCATAATAAAATCTATTAAGAAAACATTCTGCATCCCACTTTGGTGAGTGGCATCTGCAGTCTTAAAAACACTATCAAGCAGCCATCTAAGATGCATCCATTGGTCTCAACCCAGCTGGAGCAAAGGAGAATGAAGAACACCAAAGATACAAGGTAATTATGGGTCCAAAAGACAGATATGGCCACGTAAATCCAAGACTACATCAGCCTGAGACCGGAAGAACTAGATGGTGCCCGTCTACAACCGAAGACTGCCCCGACAGGGAACGAAACAGAGCATCCCTGACGGAGCACGAGAACAGTGAGATGCAGACCTCAAAGTCTCATAAAAAAATCAGACTTAATGATCTGACTGAGACTAGAGGAACCCTGGAGGTCACGGTCCCCAGACCTTCTGTTGGCCCAAGACTGGAACCATTCCCAAAGCCAACTCTTCAGACAGGGATTGGACTGGATTATAGGATAGAATATGATAGTGGTGAGGAGTGACCTTCTGGTCTCAAGTGGACACATAAGACTATGTGGGCAGCTCCCATTTGGAGGGGAGATGAGAAGGAAGAGAGGGACAGAAAGTGGCTGAATGGACACGGGGAATACAGGGCTGAGAGAAGGAGTGTGCTGTCTCATTAGTGGGAGAGGAACTAGGAGCACATAGCAAGCTGTATACAAATTTTTGTATGAGAGATTGACTTGATTTGTAAAGTTTCACTTAAAGCACACACACACAAAAGATGCAAAGAATACACAGATTCACAGTACCAAAAGAAATGGTCGACTCTCAGTTGCTTCATGAGGTGGCATATGATGAAGAACTGGTAGTAGTGAAGCAAGAAGTCCAAGCTACACTGAAGGCACTGGCGAAAAACAAGGCTCCAGGAGCTGACAGAACACCCACTGAGTTGTTTCAACAAACAGATGCAGCCCTGTACATGCCCACTCCACTATGCAAAGAAATTTGGAAGCTAGCTACCTGGCCAACAGACTGCAAGAGATGCATGTTTGTGTCCATTCCAAAGAAAAGCGATCCAACTGATTGTGGAAGTTATCAAATGTAAATCATAGTATTAGTAAATATGGTAAACAAACAGACAAACTATCTACTCCACAGTGAATATGACATTCTATCCCCAGGAGATCTAGTGAGTTTATGATGTTGTTGTTAGGTGCTGTTGAGTCAGTTCCAACACATAGTGACCCTGTGTACAACAGAATGGAACAGTGCCCAGCCCTGGGCCTTTCTCATTGCAATGTTTGAGCCCACTGTTGCGGCCACCGTCTCAATCTGTCTCATTGAGGATCTTTGTCTTTTTCACTGACCCTCTACTTTACCAAGCACGATGTCTTTTTCCAGGGACTGATTCCTCCTGATAATATGTCCAGAGGACGTGAGACCAAGTCTTGCCACCCACCTTTCTAAGGAGCATTCTGGCTGTACTTCTTCCAAGACAGGTGTGTTCATTCTTCTAGTAGTCCTTGGTATATTCATTATTCTTCACCAACAACATAATTCAAGTTTCAGTTCTTTTGTCTCCCTTATTCATTGTCCAGCTTTAGCTGCACATGAGGCGACTGAAAATATCATGGCTTGGTTCAGGCACACCTTAGTCCTCAAAGTGACATCTTCGATTTTTAACACTTTAAAGAGGTCTTTTGTAGCAGATTTGCCCAATAAAATATGTCATTTGATTTCTCGAAGTGTGCTTCCATGGGTGTTGATTGTGGATCCAAGTAAAATGAAATCCTTGGCGACTTCAGTATTTTCTCTGTTTATTGTGATTTTTTTATTGTTCCAGTTGTGAGGATTTTTGTTTTCTTTATGTTGAAGTGTAATCCATACTGAAGGCTGAAGTCTTTGATCCTCATCAGTAAGTGCTTCAAGTCCTCTTCACTTTCAGTAAGCAAGGTTGTGTCATCTGCATGTCTAGGCTGTTAATGAGTCTTCCTCCAATCCTGGTGCCCCTTCTTCTTCATAGAGTCCAGCTTCTTGGACTGTATGGATTATATGTTTTTTTAAAGACACTGAGTTTTTGGTAATTTACTATGGCAGCCCTAGAAAATGAATACAGAGCCCTTCACCAAGGACAAGTCAAGTTAGCACCAAAAATGCTCCTGTAAGGGTAGCCACGTAACATGAGACATGGCAGTTTTTAAAAAGTATGAAGTAAAACTTTCAGCTTTGACAAAGAAAGGGCTCCTCTAAGTCCAAGTTCTAAGTCCATTGCTGTTGGGTCAATTCTATCTCACAGCGACCCTAAAGGACAGAGTAGAATTGACCCATAGGGTTTCCAAGGAGTGGCTGGTAGATTCGAACTGCTTGAATAAGTATTGTGAAAAAATACAACCCTGACACACAACTTTTCTGAGCTTAGTATTAAAACAAAACAAAAAAAAAGGCGCTATTGAGTGGATTCTCACTCATAGGGACCCTACAGGACAGAGTAGAGCTTCCCCACAGGGTTTCCAAGGAGCGACTGGTAGATTCAAACTGCAGACCTTTTGGTAGCAGCCAAATGCATAACCACTGCACCACCAGTGGCTTTCAAATCAGCTATAGGCTGATGATCTCCAAATTCTTAGAACCCAGAAAACTACTCTACCTCAGAGTGGTATCCACAGCTGGGAACTGTTCTCCACACTTGGATGACCTCAGACATCCAAATCTAACATGTACAGAAAAAAATCTTTTGGTCATTTTCTCAAGCTTGTTCCTCCATGGTTTTCCACATGGTAGAGAATGGCTCTGGTGACCATGAGCTCATGGTAGCCTGAATTCTAGAAGTCACCTTTGATTCTCCATTCCCCTCATCCCATACGTCTGATCGACCAGCAATTCTTGGCAGCTCAAGCTCCAAAGTACACCTCAAGCCTGCCCACTGTTCCCACCTGCACTACCACCATCACTCCTCACCCTGACCACTGCAGAAGCATCCTGACCGGTCCTCTGTATTTGCTGTCTTCAAGTTCTCCTGGGCTACAGTTAATTCCTGGGACACATTCTTTCTCAAGACCATTGAACAATAGAAGGAGAAGGGCATTTAGTTGTATGCTACCTCCTCCGCTTGAGCTGCATGCCCCTCAGAAATCACTTTTCAGTGTGCAGTCTATAATGTCTCTATCCCAATTTCCTGTCTTTGGCCGCACTGCTTTGGTAGCGTGCATGCATATGTGCTTCAGGGGTCATGTAGGCAGATGCTTGGAGGAATTTTTCTTAGTACAATCATGGTTGTGTGCCATCAAGAGATTCTGACTCATATCAACCCTGTATGACAACTTAGAACTGCCTCACAAGGTTTCCTAGGTTGCAGTCTTTATGGCGCAGCCCTGGTGGCACCATGGTTAAGAGCTCGGCTGCTAACCAAAGGGTGGACAGTTTGAATCCACCAGTTGGTTATTTGCAGAAAGACATGGCAGTCTGCTTCTGTAAAGACTTATAGTCTTAGAAACCCTATGGGGCAGTTCTACTATGCCCTGTAGGGTCACTATGAGTCGGAATTGATTCAATAGCAACTGGTTTGGATTTTGTTTGGTTAGAATCTTTATGGGAGCCCATCTCCAGATCTTTTCAACCCCTGAGCTGGTGGGTTCCAACGGCCCACCTTTCAGTTACCCAAGCACTTAACCGTTGCACCTCCAATACTTAACTCTGCACGCGAGGGGGCCCTCTCCTGACGTCTCCCGTCTCCTCACCCCGCACACCTTGGCGTTGTCCTTGCTTCTAGACCCCACCCTCCCCTCTGGAGGCCCAACCCCCCCACGCCCGCCCCACACCCGGGCCGCTGGGCGGGGCCGGCAGCCATGTTCCTCGCAGTCCAGCCAGTTACTCCCGGAAGCGCCCGGACGGGTGGTGATGGGCCCGGGCCGGTGGCGCACCTTATAGCGGACGGTGTTCCTGCTGCTTTCCGTGCCGTGGTTTCTGAAAGGTAGGAAACTCCGGCAGGTGGGTGGAGGGACCCGCTCCCAGACTGAACAAGCCCGGCCCCTCGAAGGTGTGGAGGGAAGGCGCCAGGAGGGTGGTTTCCAGTGCCAGCATCCCCTGGGCTCCAGAGGTTGGGGAGTCCGGACGTTGGGTTAGCAGCTGGCATCGCCCCCTCCGGCGTACCCCGTCCCGAGTGATCCCCTGGGGCGGACGCGGTGCGGGGCCGGGCGGACGCAGCCACTCTAGGGGCTGGGAGAGGGAGCCTCTGGCCCGGGAGACTCAGCTGGTCTGCGAAATTTCATCCCCATGGATTTGCTGCGGGGGGGGGGGGTCCAGCCGCGGGATCCAGCTGCGGAGTGCCCTCGGGCCTGGGGACTTGAAGGGCTTGGGGAGAAAGGCCGTGTCCAGGGCTGCGCCCAGGTCCCTCCTCTGCCCGGGGCGGGTTTGCGGGCCAAGCTGGGGGATGGGGGCCTGCCCCCCCCTCGCCCCCCACCTGCTCCCTGTGCCAGGGGGGGAAACCAAGGCCCAGAGTTCGCCCGGGGGGGTGAGACTCCAGACTGAGGACGGGGCACTCGCCCCCGTTCGTCGTCCCACCCCCACCAGACTCCGTAGGGTGCCAGGGGCGGGGAGAGAGCGATCCCCCGCCCAAGGCCCCGCTGCCCCTTACTGTTTTGGGTGCTGTGCCTGGGAGGCTGAGGCACCCCGCGCCCGCGCCCGCGCCCGTGCCGGCTGGTCTACTCTCGGGGCTGGGGCGTCGGCGCGGCCCCGGCCCCACCTGGAAAGGAAGGGGTCCTGGGAATCTGTGGAGCAGCGCGGGGATCCTACTCCTTGTGGAAGCAGCAGCGATTCAGTGTCTGTTAACAGTGTGGATGCCGGGTCCCGCTCCCCCTCTGGGTGGCGGGGGTGGGGTAGGAGGAAGGGGTCCTGAGCGCCCATGTTGTTTGTTAACTTAAACGTTTGTGCGGCGCTGTGTAGCGGTAGCTGTGGACGCGGTCTCTGGTGCTGAGGGGATTTGAGGGTTCCTCAAACTGGTGGGATTTGGAGCCTCTACCCTGGTGGCAGTGGGTTCAGTGGGTTACCCTGGTGGCGTAGTGGTTAAGTGCTAAGGCTGCTAGCCAAAAGGTTGGCAGTTTGAATCCACCAGGCGCTCCTTGGAAACTCTGTGGGGCAGTTCTACTCTGTCCTATAGGGTCGCTATGAGTCAGAATTGACTCGATGGCAACAGGTGTGGTTTTTTTTTTTAGGTTGGAGATTAGGTGTCTCTCGGGCTGACATTTGAAGGTCTGGAGCTGACGGTTTATGAGGGTTTGTTAGGTTTTTAAGCGCTCCGGCCATGGGCACCAACCCGATCTTCCAGCCCCTGCGGACGGACCGCCCCCCCCGGGGGGGGATTGGCTGCTCTGGGACCCTGAGCCCAGAGAGCGGTGAGAAGCTGACAAACGTGAGTGATGCCCTGCAGGCTCCAGTCGGCGGGGCAGCCCTGCTCACACGGTCTCAATACGGGTAGTCGGCTTCGTGCCTGGGGGGTGGTTTCCGAATGTTTCCTCGTGGCCCCCCCCCCCGTGCGGGGCGACAACTCTCCCCTGGGCGGGGACCTAGTAGAGGCCTGCAGGGCATCAGGGTGTGGAGGGGCAGAGCTTGGGCGGGAAGGGCGCGGCCCTGCAGGTTCCTGTACATGACCACGGCAGGGGGCTGCGGGTCCTGAAGGCTGGGCCTGGTCGAGGACCCACTAGGTCTCGCAGAAGGAGTGGGTTAGGATAATCATAGCATTAATGGGAGTATTGAGAGAGCGCCCTGGGGCGTTGGGTCCCTCTGGAAGAAAAGCTTCTGCTGTCGCCACTGGAGCGGTACCCAGGTCGTCCCGGCTTAGGTCCAGGAGGTTCCCATGCTCGGAGGGTCTGGTGGGCAGAACAGAACCGGCGGTGCGCACGCCCTCTCGCGGCCTTGCGCCGAATCGCTGAGGTTCAGTGTCAGGTGATTCTAAGCCATGGTTTTGGAACTCAATAGTGAAGCAGAGCAAATAAATGATGCAGTGCCTTGATGGGACCGGTGGAGACAACAAGAAGCAAAGCACAGCTGAAACTTCAAAATTCCACTGAGTGTTAGTAGGATTTGGAGGGAGAAAATAGACGGAGAGTCGAGAGGCCCAGAGATGCAGAAGGGTTAGAGGATTAGGGGTTAGGGTTTGGTGTTAGGGGTTCAGGTTGGGGGGTTAGAGGTTTGGGAGTTAGGTTTAGGGGTATAGGTTTTAGGTGGCTGGGGGTTGGGGTTAGGGCTGGGGTTACTAGGCTAGGGCACAAGTGGTTTAGGGTTATGGTTAGGGTTAGAGTGGGGCTGAGGTTGATTCCCAGTCTTGTGTACCATCTCTTCCTTCACCAGAGTTACCACATATCTGTCGTTTGGTTGGAAACCCTGATGGCATAGTGGTTAAGACCCACCAGTGGTACCCAAAGGTCTGCAGTTCGAATCCACCAAGCGCTCCTTGGAAACTCTATGGGGCAGTTCTAATCTGTCCTATAGGGTCTCTATGAGCTGGAATCGACTCGACGGCGGTGGGTTTGTTTTTTTTGGTTATTGTTTAGTTAGCTTTTCTCTACCCACTCTCTGTCTGCCTGGTGAACATCAAGGATTGTTTCTGTGTGTAAACGTTTTCATGAGTTTTTATGATAGTGGTCTCTTAGTGTATATGTCGTTTTGTGATTGACTTAGTCAGCATGATGCGCTCCAGATTCATCCATGGTGTGAGATGTTTCGGAGATTCGTCATTGGTCTTCATTGTCGTGTAGTGTTCCACTGTGTGTATGTACCGTAGTTTGTTTATCCATTCCTCTGTGGACGAGCACTGAGGTTGTTTCCATCTTTTTGCTACTGTGAATAATGTCGCAGTGAACACGGGTGTGCATATGTCTATTCCTGTGACATGGAAACCCTGGTGGCTAGTGGTTAAGTGCTACGGCTGCTAACAAAAAGGGTTAGGGTTTGAGGTTCGGGATGTTAGGGTTAGGGTTGTTAGAGTTCTGGTTGTTAGGGTTTCGGGTTAGGGGTTGGGGTTAGGGTTTTGGGGTTAGGGATGTTAGGGTTAGGGTTGTTAGGGTTTGGGTTAGGGTTTTTCGGTTGGGGTTAGGTGTTAGGCTTAGGTTTAGGGTTTGAGGTTAGAGTTTGGATTTACAGGTTAGGTGTTAGGGGTTGCAGTTTGGGGTTTACAGTTTTGGGGGTTTAGGGTTTTGGGGTTTAGTCATTAGGGTTTGGGTTAGGTTTTAGGGGTCAGGATTTAGATTTAGGGTTGGGGTTGGTGTTGGGTTTGTTTGGGATATGTGGTTTGGGGTAAGAGGGTGGGTGTTAGAGGTTTGGGGGTTAGAGATTGAGGGAGTTAGAGGGTGAGGGGTTAGAGGGTGAGGGGGTTAGAGGTTGAGAAGATTATAGAGTGAGGGAGTGAGAAGGTGAGGGTGTGAGGGGGTGAAGGTTAGGGTTTAGGGTTAGAGGGTTTAGGCTTAGGGTTCAGAGGCTTAGGGTTAGGGGGTTAGGGTTTCAGAGTTCAGAGGTTGGGGTTGGTGTTGTGGTTAGGGTTAGAGAGTTAGGGTTAGAGGGTTACGGTTGGAGGTTTAGGGTTAGAAGATTAGGGGTATGGTTTAGAGGTTTAGGGTTAGGGGTTAGAGCTAGGGTTTAGGGGTTCAGGTTTAGGGGTGTGGGATGGGTCTGGGGTAAGGTTTTAGGGTTTAGGGTTAGAGGGTTATGTTTAGGGCTTAAGGCTTAGAGTTTAGGGTTTTAGGACTTAAGGTTTAGGGCTTAGGGCTTAGAGCCTAGGGTTTAGGACTTAAGGTTTAGGGTTTAAGGCTTAGAGTGAGGGTTAGGGCTGGGGCTGGGGTTAGGGTTTAGGGTTTAGTGTTAGGGTATTAGGGTTAGAGGGTTAGATGGTTTAGCGTTTAAGTTTAGGGTTTAGGGGTTGGGGTTAAGGGTGTTAGTGTTTAGGGTTTTGGCATTTAGGATGTTAGGGTTGAATGTGTTAGGGCTAAGGGTGTTAGGGTTTTGTGTGTTAGGGTTTTAAGTGTTAGGGTTTACAGTTTAGGATTAGGCTTAGACCCATTCTTAGGTTTAGGGCTAGGGATTTGAGGTTTAGGGTTTGGCGTTGGGTTTGGGGGTTGGGGTTAGGTTTAGGGCTAGGATTAGAGGGCTAGGGTTAGAGGGTTAGAGTTTCAGGTTAGCGTTAGAGGGTTAGGGTTCGAGTGTTAGGGTTAGGGTTAGGGTCGTTAAGGTTAGGGTGGTTAGGGGTTAGGTGTTAGGATTTAGGGTTTAGGGTATAGGGGTTAGAGTTTGGGTTAGGGTTAGAGTTTAGGGCCTTGGGGGTTAGGACCTAAGGGCTTAGGGCCTTAGGGGCTTTGGGACTTAGGGCTTAGGGGCTAGAGTTAGAGGGCTAAGGCCAGAGGGCCAGGGTTATGGTTTGATTCCTGGTTGGCAATTTTTTTCCTTCAATATTTTGTATAAGTCCTCCCATTGCCTTCTTCCCTCCATGATTTCTGCTGAGTAGTCCAAGTTTATTATTATTTACTCTCCTTTTTTGGTGACTTCCTTTATCCCTAGCCTCTCTTAAAATTCTCTTTATGTTTGATTTTGGCAAGTTTGATTATTATATGTCTCGGTCACTTTCTTTTGAGATCACCTTATGTGGAATTTGATGAGCATCTTTCATGATATCAGGGAAGTTTTCTGCCAACAAATCTTCAACAGTTCCCTGTGTATTTTCTGTTAGCCCTCCCTGTTCTGGTACTGCAATCACTCATAGTTATTTCTCTTGATAAAGTCCCACATGATTCTTTGGATTTCTTCATTTAAAATTCTTTTATCTGGTTTCTTTTCAAATATATTGGTCCCAAGAGTTTTATCTTCTATCTCAGTAATTCTGCCTTCCAGTTCTTCAGTTGTGCTCTTCTTACTTTCTATCGAGTTTTCTAACTCTGTAATTTTATTGTTAATCTTCTGAATTTCTGATTGCAGTCTCTCTATGGTTTCTTGCAGCTTATTAAATTTTTAATTATGTGCTTGAGTAACCTTTTTAATTTCTTCAGCTGCTTTATCTTTGTGTTCCTTGGCTTGTTCTGTATTTTGCCTCATTTCCTTCCTGATATCTTTGAGAGTTCTGTATATTAATCTTTTGTATTCTGTATCCGGTAATTCCAGGATTACACCTTCATCGAGAAGATTCCTTGAGTCTTAGTTCTGAGAGCTTGTTGAAGCAATCATGGGTCAGCTTCTTTTTTTTTTATTTTAATAATTTTTATTGTATTTTAAGTGAAAGTTTACAAATCAAGCCAGTCTCTCACATAAAAACTTATACACAACTTGTTACATATTCCCAATTACTTTCCCCCCAATGGGACAGCCCACTCCCTCCTTCCACTCTTTCTTTCCATGACCATTTTGCCAGTTTCTAAGCCCCTCTACCCACCCATCTCCCTTCCAGGCAGGAGATGCCAACATAGTCTCAAGTGTCCACCCAAACCAAGTAGCTCACGCCTCACCAGCATCCCTCTCCAACCCATTGTCTAGTCCAACCCATGTCTGATGAACTGGCTTTGGGGATGGTTCCCGTAGTGGGTAAACGGAAGGTGTGGGGGCCATGATCACTGGGGTCCTTCCAGTCTCAGTCAGACCATTAAGTCTGGTCTTTTTATGAGAATTTTGGGTCTGCATCCCACTGTTCTGCTCCCTCAAGGGATCTCTGTTATGTTCCCCGTCAGGGCAGTCATTGGTTGTGGCCCGGCACTGTCTAGTTCTTCTGATCTCAGGATGATGTAGTCTCTAGTTCATGTAGTCCTTTCTGTCTCTTGGGCTCGTTATTATCTTATGTTCTTGGTGTTCTCCATTCTCCCTTGATCCAGGTGGGTTGAGAATCATTGATGCATCTGAGATGGCTGCTTGCTAGCATTTAAGATCCCAGATGCCACTCTTCAAAGTGGGATGCGGAATGTTTTCTTAATAAATTTTATTATGCCAGTTGACTTAGATGTCCCCTAAAACCATGGTCCCCAAACCCATGCCCCTGCTTTGCTGACCTTCGAAGCATTCAGTTTATTCAGGAAACTTCTTTGCTTTGGTTTAGTCCAGTTGTGCTGACCTCCACTGTGTTGAGTGTTGTTCTTCCATTCACCGCATAGAGAGATAGTATTTCTCTTTAGTAAATACCCCTCTCCTACCCTCCCTCCCTCCCCCCCTCATAACAACAAAGGAATATGTTCTTCTCAGTTTAAACTATTTCTCAAGATCTTATAATAGTGGTCTTATACAATATTTGACCTTTTGCTACTAATTTCACTCAGCATAATGCCTTCCAGGTTTCTCCATGTTATGAAGTGTTTCACAGATTCGTCACTGTTCTTTGTTGATGTGCAGTGTTGCATTGTGTGAATATACCATAATTTATTTATCCATTCATCCATTGATGGGCACCTTGGTTGGTTCCATCTTTTTGCTATTGTAAACAGTGCTGCAGTAAACGTGGAAGTGCATGTATCTATTTGTGTAAAGGCTCTTATTTCTCTAGGATATATTCCGAGGAGTGGGATTGCTGGGTTGTATGGTAGTTCTATTTCTAGCTTTTTAAGGAAGCACCAAATTGATTTCCAACGTGGTTGTATACCATTTTACATTCCCACCAGCAGAGTATAAGTGTTCCAGTCTCTCCACAGCCTCTCCAACATTTATTTTTTTGTGTGTTTTGGATTAATGCCAGCCTTGTTGGAGTGAGATGGAATCTCATTGTAGTTTTGATTTGCATTTCTCTAATGGCTAATGATCGAGAGCATTTCCTTATGTATCTGTTAGCTGCCTGAATGTCTTCTTTAGTGAAGTGTCTGTTCATATCCTTTGCCCATTTTTTAATTGGGGTGTTTGTCTTTTTGTGGTTGAGTTTTAGCAGAGTCATGTAGGTTTTAGAGATCAGGCACCGGGTGGAGATGTCTTAGCTGAAAACTTTTTCCCAGTCTGTAGGTGGTCTTTTTACTCTTTTGGTGAAGTCTTTAGATGAGCATAGGTGTTTGATTTTTAGGAGCTCCCAGTTATCTGGTTTCTCTTCATCATTTTTGGTAATGTTTTGTATTCTGTTTATGCCATGTATTAGGTCTCCTAATGTCCCTATTTTTTCTTCCATGATCTTTATCGTTTTAGATTTTATGTTTAGGTCTTTGATCCATTTGGAGTTAGTTTTTGTGCATGGTGTGTGGTAGGGGTCCTGTTTCATTTTTTGGAGGTGGCTATACAGTTACGCCAGCACCTTTTGTTAAAAAGACTATCTTCTCCCCAATTAACTGACACTGGGCCTTTGGCAAATATCAGCTGCTCATATGTGGATGGATTTATATCTGGATTCTCAATATTGTTCCATTGGTCTATGTGTCTGTTGCTGTACCAGTACCAGGCTGTTTTGACTACTGTGACAGTATAATTTGTTCTAATATCAGGCAGAGTGAGTCCTCCCACTTTGTTCTTTTTTAGTAATGCTTTACTTACCCGCGACTTCTTTCCCTTCCATATGAAGTTGGTGATTTGTTTCTCCATCTGTTTAAAAAGTGTCATTGGAATTTGGATCGGAAGTGCATTGTATCTATAGATGGCTTTTGATAGAATGGACAATTTTACAATGTTCTCTTCCTATCCACGAGCAAGATATGTTTTTCCAATTACGTAGGTCCCTTTTGTTTTTTTTGCAGTAGTACCTTGTAGTTTTCTTGGTATAGCTCTTTTACATTTTTGGTAAGGTTTATTCCTAAGTATTTTATCTTCTTGGGGGCTGCTATGAATGGTATTCATTTGATGATTTCCTCTTCAATGTTCTTTTTGTTGATATAGAGGAATCCAACTGATTTTGTGTGTTTGTATTGTAATCTGAAACTTTGCTGAACCCTTCTATTAGTTTTCTTGAGGATTCCTCAGGGTTTTCTGTGTATAAGATAATGTCTTTGGAAATAGAGATAATTTTATTTCTTCCTTACCAATCTGGATGCCCTTTATTTCTTTGTCTAGCCCAGTTGCTCTGGCTAGGACCTCTAGCACAATGCTGAATAAGAGCAGTGATAAAGGGGATCCTTGTCTGTTTCCCGTTCTCAAGGGAAATGCTTTCAGGCTCTCTCCATTTAGGATGATGCTGGGTATTGGCTTTGTATCAATACCCTTTATTATGTTGAGGAATTTTCCTTCTATTCCTATTTTGCTGAGAGTTTTTATCATGAGTGTGTGTTGGACTTTGTCAAATGCCTTTTCTGTATCAATTGATAAAATTATGTGGTTCTTGTCCTTTTTTTATGTGGTGGATTACATTAATTGTTTTTCTAATATTGAACCAACCTTGCATACCTGGTATAAATCCTACTTGGTTATGGTGGATTATTTTTTTGATATGTTGTTGAATTCTACTGGCTCGAATTTTGTTGAGGATTTTTGCATCTATGTTCATGAGGGATATAGGTCTGTAATTTTCTTTTTTTTGTGTTGTCTTTAGCTGGTTTTGGTATCAGGGTTATGCTGGCTTCATAGAAGGAGTTAGGTAGTATTCCGTCCTTTTCTATGCTTTGAAATACCTTCAATAGTAGTGGTAAGTCTTCCCTGAAAGTTTGGTAGAACTTTGCAGTGAAGCCATCAGGGCCAGGGCTTTTTTTTTGTTGGGAGTGTTTTGATTACCTTTTCAATCTCTTTTTTTGTTATGGGTCTATTTAGTTGTTCTACTTCAGTTTGTGTTAGTTTAGGTAGGTAGTGTGTTTCTAGGAATTCATCCATTTTTTCTAGGTTTTCAAATTTGTTAGAATACAATTTTTTGTAGTAATCTGATATGATTGTTTTAATTTCAGTTGGATCTGTTGTGATATGGCCCATCCCATTTCTTATTCGGATTATTGGTTTCTTTTCCTGTATTTCTTTAGTCAGTCTGGCCAATGGTTTATCAATTTTGTTAATTTTTTCAAAGAAGCAGTTTTTGGCCTTGTTAACTCTTTCAATTGTTTTTCTATTCTCTAATTCATTTAATTTTGCTGTAGTTTTTATTTTTTGCTTTCTTTTGGTGCCTGACAGTTCCTTTTGTTGCTCTCTTTCTGTTTGTTCAAGTTGTAGGGAGCGTTCTTTCATTTTGGCTCTTCTTTAATATGTGTGCCTTTATTGATATAAATTGACCTCTGAGCACTGCTTTCACCATGTCCCAAAGGTTTTCATAGGAAGTGTTTTCAGTCTTGTTGAATTCTGTGAATTTCTTTATTCCCTCCTTAAGGTCTTCCATAACCCAGTCTTTTTTGAGCAGGGTATTGTGCAGTTTCCAAGCATTTGATTTCTTTTCCCTGGTTTTTCTGTTATTGATTTTTACTTTTATGGTCTTTCATTCAGAGAAGATGTTTTGTAATATTTCAATGTTTTGGGTTCTGCAAAGGCTTGTTTTATGACCTAATATGTGATCTATTCTAGAGAATGTTTCATGTGCACTAGAAAAGAAATTATAGTTTGCAGCTGTTGTGTGGAGTGTTCTGTATAAGTCTATGAAGTGAAGTTGTTTAATTGTAGCACTTAGATCTTCCGTGTCTCTATTGAGCTTCTTACTGCATTTCCTATTCTTCACCGAGAGTGTTGTGTTGAAGTCTCCTGCTATAATTGTGGAGGTGTCTATCTCACTTTTTAATTCTGTTAACATTTGTTTTATGAATGTTGCGGCCCTATCATTGGGTGCATAAATATTTAATACAGTTATATGTACCTGGTAAATTGTCCCTTTAATCTTTATGTAGTGTCCTTCTTTATCCTTTGTGGTGGATTTAATTTTAAAGTCTATTTTGTTGGAAATTAATATTGCCTCTCCTGCTCTTTTTTGATTGTTGTTTGCTTGATATATTTTTATCCATCCTTTCAGTTTTGGTTTATTTGTGTCTCTTAACTCTAAAGCGTGTCTCTTTTAGGAAGCATACAGACTGATCGTGTTTTTTTATCCAGTCTGCAACTTTCTATCTCTTTATTGGTGAATTTAGTCCATTTACATTAAGTGTAATTATAGACAAGTATGAGTTTAGTGCTGTCATTTTGATGCCTGTTTTTGACAATTTCATTTTCCATTTACTTTTTTGTGCTGAGTTTTTCTTTGTAGAATGTGTGTTCCTCCTTTTTATAGTAGTTGAATTTATTTTGGTGAGTCGTTATGTTTATCTTGGTTTTTATTTTGAAGTATGGAATTGTTAGACCTTGTTGTGGTTATCTTAATATTTACCCTGGTTTGAGTAAGTAAAAACCTAAGTTGTTTCGCCCTGTATCGCCTTGGTTTCCTCTCCATATGTAATTTCTAAGCCTCCTGTATTTAGTCCCTCTTTTTTCACTATCGTAATCTTTTACATAATCACATCAATGATTCCCTGTTTTGAGCAATTTTTTAATTAATCTTATTTTGTTTTTGTGATTTCCCTATCTGGGTTGATATCAGGATGTTTTTTTCTGTGACCTTGTGTTGTGTTGGTATCTGATATTATTGATTTTCTGACCAAAGAATTTCCTTCAGTAATTCTTGCAGTTTTGGTTTGGTTTTTGCAAATTCTCTAAGCTTGTGTTTATCTGTAAATATCTTAATTTCACCTTCATGTTTTAGAATTTTGCTGGATATATGATTGTTCGCTGACAGTTTTTCCTCTTTCAGTGCTCTATATATGTTATCCCATTGTCTTCTTGCCTGCATGATTTCTGCCGAGTAGTGCAAACTTATTGATTCTCCTTTGTAGGTAACTTTTCGTTTATCCTTGGGTGCTTTTGAAATTTCACTTTATCTTAGGTTTTGGCAGGTTTGATGATATGTCTTGGTGATTTTCTTTTGGGGTCTATTTTGTATGAGGTTCGATGAGCATCTTGGGTAGATATCTTTTCATCTTTTACAATGCCAGGGAATTTTTCTGCCATCAGATCTTCCACTGTTCTCTCTGTATTTTCTGTTATCCCTCCCTGTTCTGGAACTCGAATCACACGCAAATTATTCTTGATAGAGTCCCCCATGATTCTTAGGGTTTCTTCATAGTTTTAAATTCTATTTGATTTTTCTTCAACTATATTTGTGTCAATTGCCTTATCCTCCAGCTCCCCCACTCTGCATTCCAGTTCCTTGATTCTGCTCCTGTGACTTCCTATTGAGTTGTCTGAATCTGTGACTTTATTGTTAATCTTTTGGATTTCTGAATGCTGTCTCTCTATGGATTCTTACAGCTTATTAATTTTTTCACTATGTTGTTGAATAATCTTTTGGATATCTTCAACTGCTTTATCCGTGTATTCCTTGGTGTTTTCTGTAGATTGCCTTATTTCATTTGTGAGGTCATTCCTGATGTCTTGAAGCATTCTGTATATAATTTTTTTATATTCTACATTTGGCAATTCTAGGAATGTATCTACATCTGGGAATGATTTTGATTCTTTGATTTGGGGGTTTGTAGAAGGAATCATGGTCTGCTTCTTCATGTGATTTGATGTCGACTGCTGTCTCTGAGCCATTTATAAGATATTGTAATATTTTATATTTGCTCACTGAGTCTTCTTATTTTGTTTTGTTACAATACACCCAGATGGGCTACTAGATTGTGGTGTCGTGATTGATGTAGCTTTTGAATCACTTACGTCCTGTTACCAGCTTGCCTGAGCTGTTACCAGGTATATAAGTGTATGAGTCCATTCACTATTCTTGAATACAATCAGCTCAGGTGTCCTGATAGCTGGTCACCTAGTGTGTGGTGTAGGCTCTCACTTATTATCTTAGAGGAGTAGTGGTGATGGTTGTATGCACCAGTTTCTATTAGTGGCAGGGGGTCACATTTTGAGGAGGGCAGGATGCTGACAGCCTTCCTTCAAGTGTCAGTGAGGTAGGTGTGGCTCTATTCTTTAGAGCACTCTGGTGGGTGGGCTTTGCAGCTGTATCTTAGGCACCCAATGCTTGGGTAGGCGTCACTATTCTCAGACCCCTCTAGCAGGTGGCTAGGTGATGTGGGTGGAGTCTCAGCCCTCAGTTCGCTGGTGCGGATCAGCGAGGGCTCTGTTTAATAGGTAGAGAGGTATCTGACCTCCAAAACGTGCCTTTCCACTGCTGAGCTAAAACAATTATGGTCAGATCTCTATCAGAATTGCCTTTGCATTATAATAGCCACCTAGTTACCTGTAGGGTGAAAGCCAAAGACTATGGGTCTGTTAATGCCTGGATGGAGCTGATTCTGTACTGTTATTTCAGTTTAGGGAAGTCAGGGAAGGATTTTTTCTTTGATTGTTAAATGCTGCTTTTCTCAGGCCAGGAGAATGGGTTAGAAAAGAAAGAAGAAAAAAAATTCAGCAGTGCACTTCACTCTCTGGCACAGAGGATTCCAATGTTAATGAAGCTGGCTGGGGCAATGAGGGGTGGAATCAGATATATAGAAGAGAGTAGCCTGGCAAAATATACAAAGTTACTTATGTTGTTTGGTGAGAACTGTTTTTTCTGAGATTCCAGAGCATTGTGTCGCTCGTGTGTGCTGGCTGGATCCCTGCTGAGACTGTCCCAGAGGGTTAGGGCTGCATCCATGCTCACACTGTCTCAGGAAGCCACAATTGGCTCCCCCACACTTAGTCCAAAGCCCAGCACCAAGGTTTCCTTTCTGGGACGCTGCACTCCAGGCTCCAAAACCAGTCGCTGCTTCCCTATAGTTTTTCGTTTCCCTGTCAGCCGCGTCTGTGTGGAGCCTGCGTGTGCTGCCTGGGTCCCCTCTGAGGTTGGTCCTGAGGGTTAGGCCTATATCTGTTCTTCCCTGTCTCAGTAAACCACAATCAGCCCCACCACTCTGACACCAGGAAACCGCGAGGGCTCAAGGCTGTGGCGTGGGACACTGGCTCTGGAAGCGGTCCCTGCTGCAGCGTGGCTTTCGCTCCCCCGTCACTCAGGTCAACTCCTTAGTTCTGTGTTTGATGGTCAGGGTTTGTAGATTGTCCTTTATGTAATCAGTTCACTTGTTTTTTCGAGTCTTTGTTTCAAGAAGGATAAGCGGAATCTTCTACCTAGTCAGCCATCTTGGTCCTGCCCCCGTGTCTGCCTCTTTATGTGATTTGATATTGACTGTTGTCTCTGAGCAATCTATAAGTTATTGTATTAGTTTATTTTATGCTTGCTTTTTGTATCCTAGCTTCTTCCTTTGTTTAGTTTTGGTATTCCCAAATAAGCTGCTTGAGTGTGCTAGGTTGATTATTTTCACCTTTGAAGCTCTAATGTACTATCACCAGATGGCTAGCACTGTTACCAGGTATATGAGCCTAGGAGTTCATTTACTTTTCTTGTATGCATTCAACTCAGGTGCCCAGGTAGTTGGTCATAAAGTGTGTGGTACAGGCTCTGTCCTACAGTCTTAGAGGGGCAGGGGTTATTGGTGTAGGCAGAAGTATCTGGCTGCAGTAGGGGGTCAGGCTCTGATCAAGGCAGGGGTCTGACAGCTGTCCTCTGAGTGTCTGTGAGGAAAGTGCATCCCTGTTCTGTAGAGCACGCGGGTGGGTTCTGCAGAAGGGCAGTGGGTACCCAATGCTTTGGGTTGTAAGTTCTGGGAGGTACTACTTACCCTTGGAGCCCTGTCACAGGTGGCTAGGTATTGTGGGTGGGACCACCAGTCCTTAGGCCCCTGATGTGGGTAGGTGAAGACCCTGTTTAATAGGCAAAGCAGTGTCAAACATCAAACACCCATCTTTCCACCGTCCAGCTGAAACAGTTGCAGTCTGGCAACAAGGGCCTATTCTCCTGAAATGGGCCCACACAGGTCCATGCTGGGGTGAAAGGTATTCAAAGCCCATGGACTGTCTGTGCCTGAACAAGAGCTGCTTGTGTCCTGAGCTCCCCAGCTTAATTGAGCTGGCAGATTATCTTTCCTCCAGTTGTGAACTTATACCTTCTTCAAGGATGGAAAAATGGCTGAGAGTGGTACCAGGGCCTATCTCAGGCCCAGGGAAGTTGACAGCCACTGAAGCCGGCTTGGGGGCTAGGGGTGAGGTAAAATAAACACAAGTAATTACCTTTTGCTGAGAGTGCCGTTCTTCTCTTGTTCTGGAGGTGTGAGTAGTCTGTGCAACTTGCTGTCCTTCCCTGAGCTAAACGCCTGTGGAACGCTACTGCCAGCCGCACTGCAGTCGCTCCAGGGAATGGTGCCTGAGGGTTCCTGGCTATTCAGGTCCAGTAACTCCTCTCCACTTCTGAATAGTCTCTCCCTCCCCCTGCCGCTGACTCCGTTTTCTAACTTTACCTTTGATGTTCAGGGCTCCTAGCTTGTCATAAATATAATCGCTTCACTTGTTTTTTCTGGTCTTTTTTGTAAGAGGGATCACTGGTGGCGTCTCAATACTCAAAACTTCATCATTTCTTCCTTTCACTTTAGCTACTCGACATTCAAGAGCAACGTTCAGAGTCTCTTCCGACATCCGTTTTGGTCTTTTCTTTCTTTCCTGTCTTTTAAAGGATCTCTTGCTTTCCTCATGTGTGATGTCCTTGATGTCATTCCACAACTCGTCTGGTCTTCAGTCGTTAGTGTTCAACACGTAAAATGTGTTCTTGAGGTGGTCTCTAAATACAGGTGAGATATACTCAAGGTCATATTTTGGCCCCTTTTGACTTATTCTAATTTTCTTCCGTTTCAACTTGAACTCCCATATGAGCAATTGACAGTCTGTTTCACAATCGATCCCTGGCCTTGTTCTGACTGATGATATGAGTTTTCCCATCTTCTCTTTCCACAGATGTAGTCAGTTTGATTCCTGTGTATTCCATCTGGTAAAGTCCACGTGTATAGCTGCCGTTTATGTTGGTGAAAAAAAATATTTGCAGTGGATGAGTCACTGGTCTTGCAAAATTCTTTCATGAGATTTCTGGCGTCATTTATTTCAGCGATGCTGTATTTTCCAACTACTTTTCCTTCTGTGTTTCCAACTTTAACATTCTAATGACCAGTAATTATCAATGCATCTTGATTGCATGTTTGATCAATTTCAGGCTGCAGAAGTTGTTTAAAATCTTCAATTTCTTTATCTTTGGCATTAGTGGTTGGTGCATAAATTTGAATAGTCATATAAACTAGTCTTCCTTGTAAGTGTATAGATTTTAGCCTATCAGTGACAACATTGTACTTCAGGCTAGATCTTGAAATGTTCTCTTTGATGATATGTAACGTCATTCTTTTGACTCTGGTGGAATATCCATGTTTGTAAGACTGCTCACAGACTGTTTTACCAGAGAGTTTTCTGGTACTGCAACATCTACCACTAATCTCTGTGATCCCTTTGAATTGGCAAAATAAGAATAGTGCTATAGATTTCTTCCAAATACAGAAAACATAAGTATGAAAATGTTCTTGCTGTTGATTATATTCTTTACCAATCTGTTTGTATGGGATTTTTGGTACTTCACTTGAAAAATGAGTCCAAGGTACTGTGATGTGATTGTTTACTTTGTGTGGCCTTTCTAGCCATGGTCTTATAACATCCACCCTGGTGCTTGGGCAGGACTGTGTGATAGGGTAATTGTGGCTCACCAAGGGGATTGTTTATTTTCCCTTCAAAGAGAACCAGTTCCAGAGCAAAGAGGAGGATTCAACTCCCATCAAGGAAGAACAGCCAAGAGCCGAGCGTATATTATGGACCTGAGATCCCTGCACTGAGAAGCTCCTAGAAGCAGGAGACTGAGATAGAGAGAGGAAGCTGTAACCCTGAAGATGGTAAGATGCCATGGCAGGAGAGACCGAGCAACAGGGACCTGGCTATAGGAGATGATGGCCCAGGGAGAAGGAAAGCTGAGTGCCTTTGGAGAGAGGCCGGCCCAAGGCCAGGCAGAGGCACGCCTATGAGCACAGGAGGGAAGAGGCTGTCCTGATAGAAAAACTGTATTCTGAGTGTCGTTGAGCCTGAGCTATAACTGTTACTTCCCTAATAAACCCCATAATCATGAATATGGACTATGAGTTCTGTGTGGCCATTGCAATGAGTTATTGAACCCGGCAGAGAAGTAGGGAGTGCTGTGTGAGGGACAGTTGGTGTCAGAGTTAGTGAAGATGGTGGAGAGAGGGTAGTTTTTTCACCAATGCCTTCAATGCAGCTTCGATTCCTTCCTTTTATACCATCAGTTCTTGATCTTATGCTACCTATTGAAATGGTTGAAAATTATCCAGTTCTACTGCAGTGGCTGTATTAATATCAGACAAATTATACTTCAGAAAAAGGAGTATTATTGGGAATAAGTAGGGACATAACATAATAAAGGTTCAATTCTCCAAAAAGATACAACACTCCTAAATGTGTACGTGTCTAACAACAGCGCTCCAAAATACAAAAACTAATAAATCTGAAAGGGGAAATGGACAAATACGCATTTATAACTGGTATCAGTACTTTTCTATCAATAATTAATAGAGCCCTGCTAGTTGAAGTCCAAAGCATCTGTATGAACCACTCATGGATGTCTATGTGTGTGTGTATGTATGTGTGTGTATGTGTGTATGTATGTATATAGTATAAAGAGAAGTAATACAGAAATAAACATAGATACATGTTGTAGTCCTTGGGAGGTACAAACGGTTAATGCATTCAGCTGCTAACCAAAATGTTGGAGGTTTGAGTCCACCCAGAGGCACTTTGGAAGAAAGGCTTGGTGATCTACTTTTGAAAAATTAGCCATTGAACTGACACACTTGTGTGTCAGTACTACTCTGACACACATGAGGGGAGGGGTCACCATGAGTCACATCAGCTTCATAGCAATCGAATGATTTTTTTATGCATTCTGCCAATGTTTGTCTTTTAATTGGTATCTTAGGCTGGGTTCTCTAGAGAAACAAAACCAGTGAGGTGTATATATATATATTTATATATAAATAGCTTTATATCAAGAAAATGGCTCACGAGGCTGTAGAGGCTGGTAAGTCTCAAGTCCATGGGTCAGGCTTGTGGCTTCTCCTGACTCACATAGATGCAGGGACTGCAGAACTCAAGATCTGCAGGTCATACAACAGGTCTGTGGCTCACAGGCTGCAAAGGCTGACAGATCTCAAGATCGGCAGGTAAGCTGGCAGGCCGCGGCTCACAGACTGCGGAGGCTGGTGAATCCCCAAATTGGAAGGTAAGCTGAGAGTTCAAGTCCCAAAAACTTGAGATCAGATGAAGAGGAGCCAGCTGCAGGATTCCGAGTGAGCAAAAGCTCAAGAGCCTTGCCAGAAAGTCCACCTATATTGGATGCAGTCCACACCTCCGAGGAAACTCCCTTAGATCTGATTGGCTACTCACAGCAGATCCCATCATGGAGGTAATCACATTATATCACATCTCATCATGGAAATGATTGCATCGTTATTCGACTGCTAAACTACATCATAACTGCCAAAGCACTGAGAATCATGGTCCAACAAAGTTGACACACAACTTTAATGATCCCAATTGTGAATTTAATCTATTTAAATTTAAAGCAATTAATGATAAGGAAGGACTTATATCTTCTACTTTGTAGTAGGTCATATATGTATTTTGTTTCTCATTTTCTTCACTACCGTCCACTTTTGTGTTTGACTGATTTTTTTCAAGTGTACAATTTTGGTCCTCTCCTTATTTCCTTTCCTTATATTTTTTAACTTCTTAGTGGTGACCATGAGGATTACAATTAATATCTTATGTTTATAACAATCTTCTTTTAATTAATACAAATTTAGCTTCAACAGTATACAACATTCTGCTTTTATTCAGCTCAGTTACCTCCCCTACTTACGTTGCTGTTACAAAAATTGCATCTTTATACATTGTGTGTCCATTAAGAGAGATGTGTAAGTATTTTTATGCATTTGTGCTTTAAATCATATATGAAAAAAAGAGGCGTGATATAAAAATATTACTGACTTTGTTTTATCTAAGTAGTTACCTTTACGGAGTCTTCGTTTCTTTTTATGGCTTCAAGTTACTGTCTAGTGTCCTTCCGTGCCAGCCAGGATGATTCCCTGTAGCATTTCTCATAAGGCAGTTCTGCTGCTAACATACTCCCTCAGGTTTTGTGTATCTGGGCATGTCTTAATTTCACCTTCATTTTTGAAAGATAGTTTTGCTAGATATTGACATCTTGGTTCATAGTTTTGTTTCTGTATTTTTTTTCCAGTACCTTAAATACATCATTCGACTATTTTCTTGTCTCAATGGTTTCTGATGAAAAATCAACAGTTAAACTTGTTGAGACTCTCTTGTACATTAGGGGTCACTTATCTGTTGCTGCTTTCAAGTTTCTGTCTTCGTCTTTTGACATTTTGATTATGTCTGTCTGTGGATATCTATGAATTTACTGTCCTTTGAGTTTATTGAGCTTCTTGGATATCTAGATGACATTTGGGAAACTTCCAGTCATTACGTTTTTAAATATTCTTTCTGTCCTTTCATCTTTCTTTCCTTTCTGGGACTCCCTTAATGAGTATATTGGTATGCTTGATGTTGTCCCGCAGGTCCCTTAGGCTCTGTTCGTTCTCTTCATTCTTTTTCCTTTATGCTCCTCAGTTAGAACAATTTCAGTTGTGCTTTTTCAAGCTTACATTTTCCTGCTTTCTTGCTCAAATCTGCTGTTGAGCTCCTCTAATGAAATTTTTATTTCAGCTATTCAACTTTTCAGCTCTATAATTTCTATTTGGTTCTTTTGTATAATATTTCTTTATTAATGTTTTCTACTTGTTCATACATTCTTCTCTTGGTTTCCTTTTTTTGTGTGTGTGTCTATGGTTTGTTTAGCTCTTTGAGGAAATTTAAGACAGTTGGTTTAAAATCTTTGTCTAGTAATCCCAATATCTGTGTTTCCTTAGGGATGCTTTCTGTTCATTTCTCTTCTTTCTTTCTTCTTAACAAATGAACCATCCTTTTCTTTTTTCTTTTTATGACTTAGAATAGTGTGTTGCAAACTGGATATCTTAGATATTATAATGTGACTCTGGAAATAAGATTCCCTCCTGTTATTAGGGTTTGCTTTTTTTTTTTTTTTAATTGTTGAGGGCCAGTCATCCATTTGCTTAGTGATGTTTCCAAACTATTTCTGCAAAGATTGTATGTCTTCTCATGTGTGGACACTGAAGTTCTGTTCTGTTATCTCAGCAGTCAGTTCATGACCTGACAGTGCTTTCTTTAAATGCTTGTAGCCAAAAAGAAAAAGTAACATTATCCCAGTCTTTGCAGATTGGCTCTGAACTGGCACGTTCTTTCAATGCTAAGCAAGAGTGCCTAAAACTCTGCCCTAGCCTTCACTTCCTGCCCCCATGGAGCCCAAAGATCAGCCAGAGATGCAAGCCTAAAGCTTTGTCAGGATCTTTATGAGCATGTCTTCATCCTTAGGCAAGAACATTGCACTTCAGATTCCTCAGTATATATGGTAGCCCTTCAAAGCCCTTAAACCACCAACCATTGTCCTCTCAGCCCTTTTTCCAAGCTTTTGGATGTCTCTGCTGTTTTCTCTGTCCTTCATCCTTTGACCCTGGAGATAGGACCAATTCTTTTTAGCTTCGTACTTCTGAGTTTCCATCACATCATACATTTTTTCTTGTGTGCTGTTGAGTCAGTTCTGACTCATAGTGACTATAGGATGGAGTAGAACTTCTCCAAAGGTTTCTAAGGCTGTAATCTTTATGGACGGAAACTGTCATATCTTTCTCCTGTGGAGTAGTTGGTGGATCAAATCAAAAGGTTTAAGAGCTGAGTGCTTAACCACTGCACTACTGGGGCTCCTTTTGACATCATGCATCATAATAGATTTTTAACACACCCCTCAGAAACATAGAAGTCCATAAATTATCAAGGATACAGAAGATTTAACATGTAAAAAAATACCAAATTGCTATATGTGTATTTGTGTGTATTATCTAACCATGAAAGAATATACATTCATCTCATGCACATACATAACATAGTGTGTATAAAAATTAACTGTATACTGTGTTATAAAGCAAGTCTCAACAAATTTCAAGAGTCTGCAATAATATAGAGGATACTATGTAAGTACACCATAATTAAAAAAAAAAAACCATCTTAGAAAATGAAAATACAAAATCTCCATTTTTTTTTTTATGTAAGTACACCATAATTAAAAAAAAAAAAAAACCGTCTTAGAAAATGAAAATACAAAATCTCCATGTGCTTGGATATTTTAAAATACTATGAGTCAAAAAAGACATCATAATGAAAATTAGAATACATTTTGAAGTGAACAATTATGAAGATAGTGCATACAAAAATTTGTGCAGTACAGACAATATAATATAGGAAACTTATAGCCTTAAAAATATAATTGGAAAGAACAAATCTTGAAAAATAAGTGAGTTAAACATCCATTCAAAATGTTGGGAAAAAACCAGAAACAAACATTCATAGGAATCTTTGTTTCTATTAATGATTGAATACATGCAACAGATGATCAACAAAGACTAAAGTTGATTCTTAGAAGATGCTAGTAAAATTGACAAACTTTAGGCAAGATTGATCAAGTGAAAAAGAATGAAGATATAAAAAACGAATATCAGGAATTAGAAAGAAAATGACTACAGATCTTGCAGAACATAAAGATAATGTGAGAATGTTATGAACCGTATTAGCCAATAAATTTGCAAATTTAGGTAAAGTAGGCAAACGTATCATACCATGTAAGTTAATAACAACGATTCAAGAAGAAACAGGAAGCAAAAGTAATTCCACAACTGTTAATACAATTGAATTAGAGCTCAAACTATTCTCAAAAAGAAAATTTCATATCAGATGGCTTTTCCTGCAAATTCTGCCAAATATTCAAGAAATATTTCACAAATTCTTCAATATAAAAGGAAATATATACCCAAACTCATTTTATAAAGCTTGTAGAATGAATATTGATACCAAAACCTGACAAGAGCAGCAGAAGATGGGAAAATTACAGGCCAATGTCACTGATGAACATAGATGCAAAATATAAAAATAAATAGGCAAAACAAATCCAGCAATACTCTAAAGAAGAATATATTATGACCAAGTTGGGTCTATCCCAAGAATTCAAGGTTAGTTTAACATTCAAAAATGAATCAGTATAATTTGCCATATGTACAGGAAAAATAAATGTGATTATATTAATAGGTGTAATAAAATAAGTATTTGATAACCTTCAGCATCCACTCATGTTTTTTAAAAGAACATCTAGCATGCCATGAGACCAGAAGAACCAGAAGGTTCCCAGCTGCTGTCGCTGAACATTTTGATCAAAGAGTCCATAGAAAAGCCCTGATCAAAAGGGGGAAAATGCAGAACAGAATTTCAAATGAACCCTAGACTTTTTGGAGCCACTGAGGGTGAATGAACTCCTGAAACTATTGCCGTGAGATAATCTTTAAACATTACACCAAAAGCATTCCCTTGAATCATCTTAAAACCGAAGTATGAAAAAGAAAAAACCAAACTGTTGCTGTTGATTCCAACTCAGAGACTCTGTAAGACAGAATAGCACTGCCCCATAGAGTTTCCAAGGTGCAGGTGGTGGATTCAAACTGCTCTTCTTTTGCTTGGCTACCATATCACTTAACCACTGTGCCATGAGGGCTCCAGAACATTAGCTTACTTAACCAATAAAAATGGTCTACCTTGAGCATATGCTCTTTTAAGAACGGTCTACATGGCATCAGATTGACAACAGCTACTGAAAAGATTAGATAGGAACCTTAAGGAGCAGTGGGTTTATGTTAATGACAGAGGAACAACTCAGAAAAGGAGGGTAAGAATGGTTGCACAACTTCAAGAATGTAGCCAGTGTTATTAAATTGTACAGGTAGAAACTGTTGAGTTGGTGTATGTTTTGCTGCATATATTCTCAACCAGAAAAAATACAGGTAATAATTAACAAAAAATGTCAAGGAGAGCTAAATATTTTGAAAATAAGACAGAGTTGCATGTGAGGGAATGAGTGGGGTGAGCTGTTTTAGATTAATAGTAAAGGCTTATGGGATCAGGATATTTGAGGAGATAACTGACCTATATCAAAGGAGAGAATAGCTGTATGAAGTTCTGAAGGGAGGGATATTGCCAATAAAGGAAAGAGTTGTTTCTGAGGCCCTTAAATAACCAAGTGTTTTGGCACATTTGAGGAAGCTCAGGAAATAAGTCATGGCTAGTGTGGAGTGAACCGAGGGAAGACTGTTAGGAAATGAGGTTAGTATGGTGAGCAAGCCCCGCATCATGAAAGACCATGGGAAGGATTTGGGAATTTTTCCTAATTGCCATGAGAAGCCACTGAAATGATGCTGTTATGTAGATTGTAAGAGGGAAGATCGGTGCATGGAGTCCAGTTTTAACCAAGAGATGATGGTGGATGTAAGGTGGAGGTAGTGAGAAGTGGATAGAGTCAGGATTTATGTTAAGGTAGTGCCAAGAGTCTAGAATATGTCAATGGATTGGATGCAAGATTTGAATAAAGGAGAGAAATCAAGGATGATTTCTAGGTTTTTGTCCTGAACGACCCAGAGGATAGTGAGAACATTTGCTGAGATAAGGAAGACTGGGAGGTAGATAAGACACTTGGACGAAGAATTTTATTTGAACCACATTAAGTTTGAGATGCCTAGTAGACATTCCAGTGGAGATGTGAGGTCAGCCATTGGTGAAGGAACAGGGCAGAGTATGTAAATGAGGGTATCCTAGGGCGCAGGTGGAATTGACTGCCATGAATTGGCTCAGATAACCTAGACAGTGAGAAGTGATGAGTGATGTTACTTAAACAGGGCATGGAAATCAATGAAAAAGGTGTGGGAGTGGCAGGGAAGCTAAGGTAGAGAAGTTTCTCTCTCCCTAAACCTGATTAGCTGGATTTGAAGACATCATAAGTTCCTGTACGAGAAATATCCAGCAAATTACCAGTTGATTTAATAAATTGATAACAAAGTCCACCTTTCAGCCAAAGATTGAAAAGCAAAGAAACCAATTGTCATCCAGTGAATTCTAACTCTTATCAACCCTATAGGACTGAGTAGAACTACCCCATAGGGTTTCTAAGGAGCAGCTGGTGAATTCAAACAGCAGACCTTTTGGTTAGCAGCTTAGCTCTTACCCACTGCACCACCAGGACTCAGACCAAGAATAACACATGTGAGGAACTTACTCCTTAGTTCAATCAAGTATGTAGAAATTGAAATTTGTAATTTTGGAGATTCCTCTCTTTTTTTTTCGAAATGGGGGGCATTGAGATGGAGGATTTTCCTATGCCCACCATCCTAAGGGATTTAATTAACCCATAGTTGAGACATTGTAAACATCTGAAGAAATTATTACCTTTGAGAAATTTGAGGGTGAGTAGGCATATCACCTGGCACCTCTTAAACTCCTTTTAAAAACCTGACTTGAAGACTCATCTGCCTTTTTGAATAAGTGCCAGCTTGAATAGGCAGGGTTCAGGGAATTGCCAACCAAAGGTATGGTTTCTCCAGAGGCCTCCAAGGGGTGTAAAAGAAGAGTGGAGCCAGACCCCGTGCTTGGGACACACCCTTGGTATGAAATATTTGAGTGTGTGTGTGGTGAGGGGAGCACTGGGTGTGGGAGAGTGGGGTGGGTGGGTAATAGGGAAATGCCTGTTTTTTTTTTTTTTTTTTTTAAGAAACAGTTTTTTACTTTTTTTTTTTTTTTTTTTAATTACAATGAACAGTTCAGGGGAGACACATTCCTTATCTGCAGGGGCTAGTGGAAGTGCTGATAGCTGAGAATGTAGCCTGCTCCCCAAGTGCCAGTTGGCATTTTGGAGAGAAAACTTGATGTTTGGAGCACTGACTGGCCCTGCCTTTTCTAAATAATTAAGGGTGGTGGGGTGGTGGTAAGAGAAAGAGGATGGTCTGTGAACACTGACCCTGGAAAATTAACCCGAGTGTGTGGGTTGTGGATAGCAGGAAAAGAACATCACCCGCAAATGACAGCAGTGCCTTTATTTATTTATTTATGCTTCTTTTTAGTTCTGAGTTGTTTTTAAGCCAGAAATTAATGGGGCCACCATGAATTTTCAGAGAATGAGTTTTACAAAAATCTAAGTGTTTTAAATATTGCCAGGATTTACTTATATACGCTGTATATGAGAAAAGTCCTTACAGTTAAAGGGAGGAGAAAGAAAGTATATTCAGGAATTAAATTTTCACAGTTCTCTGAATTCTTATATTTCTCCTGTTGTCCATTTTTCTTTTTTTGTCCTTCATCCACCCCTTCCACCTTGACCCACTGTCTTCATCATCTAGTGCTGCCATAACAGAAATACCATGAGTGGATGGGTTTAAGCAAGAGAAATTTAATACCTCACATTGAAGTAGGCTAATAGTCCACATTCAAGGCATCAGCTCTAGGGGAAAGCTTTCTCTCTCTTTCGGCTCTGGAAGAAGGTCCTTGTCCTTAGCCTTCCCATGGTCAAGGAGCTTCTCAGGTGCAGGGACCTTGGGTCCAGAGGACATGCTCTGCTCCTGGTGCTGCTTTCTTGATAGTCTGAGGCCCCCAACTCTCTGCTTGCTTCCCTTTCGTTTTATCTCTGGAGAGATAAAAGGTGGTGCAGGCCACACCCCAGGGAAAGGTGACCTGAGTGAGGGTGGTGTTACAATCAATCCCACCCTAATCCTCTTAAAGTAAAATTACAATCACAAAATGGAGGACAACTACACAATAGTGGGAATCATGGCCTAACCAAGTTGAGACACACATTTTTTAGGGTCATAATTCAATCCATGACACCCACCAAACCAAACTTGTCACCATCAAGTTGATTCCAACTCATAGAGACCCTAGTTGATTCGAACTCATAGAGACCCTATAGCATAGAATAGAACTATTCCATAGAGTTTCCAAGGACTAGTTGGTGGATTCGAACTGCTGACCTTTTGGTTAGCAGCTGAGCTCTTAACCACTATGCCACCAGAGCTCCTCTTGATCCACAGTCCACCCTAATTCACCACTGTGTTAGAAACTAAGGTTTTGCTACTCTGAAATAAGAACCTTTTACTATACTTTTGTGTTAGTGGTTGCTTTTGGTACGTCTTTAAGCACTGAACAGTTACCTCATACCCGTTAAAAACCCATTGCCACTGAGTCTATTCCAACTCATAGCGGCCCTATAGGGCAGAGCAGAACTGTGCCATAGACTTTCCAAGGAGCGCCTGGTGGATTTGAACTGATGACCTTTTGGTTAGCAGCCATAGCTCTTAAACAGTACACCACCAGCGTGGGAGGGGTTTAATTGATAACATGATGTCTGGGCTCCAAGGGAGATGGAATGGATGTGCAGGAGAAGGGCATGCAGAGTCAGCCTGTATAGTCCCCTGAACTCTGTTCAAGATCATAACATACCTCAGTAATCACTTGAATCTAAACATACAACTTTAACAGTTGATGTAAATGACTTTACACATGAATTTTGGAACTCAACTCTTTCTCAATGGAAGTTCCTTCAACCTAGCCGTTTGTTTGTATTCCCTTAATAATTATGAAAGCTAACAATTATTGTGTTCATTCTGTGTGTAAGGCCTTTTTCTAAGTGCCTTGTGTGTTTTATTTAACCTGCGTAACAACCTTTTGAATAAGACCCGTTTTAGAAATGGGAAACTGAGGCAGTGAGAGGTAAAGTAACGTGCCCAGATCACCCAGCTGATAAATTGAGTTAGGATTTAAACCCAGGCAGTTTGTTTCAGAATTTGCTTATGTAATCACTGTACATGACAGCAGTGAGCCCTAGTGGCTCTGTGGTTAAAGAACTTGGCTGCTAACTGAAAGGTCAGTGGTTCGAACCCACCAGCCTCTCTGTAGGAGACAGACGTGGCAGTCTGCTTCAGTGAAAACCCTATGGGGCAGTTTTACTCTGTCCTTTGGGGTCACTGTGAGTTAGAATCGACTTGATGACAGTGGGTTTTGGCACATAATACTAATGTGCAGTGTATTCTGTATGCCGTGTATATGTTCAGAAACTAATTTTCCCAACATTTATGCCATATATAGATTACCAATCCAGTTGCCGTTGAGTAGATTTTCACTCATGACGACCCCATGAGTTTTCAGAGTAGGACTGCCCTCCATACGGTTTTCAATAGCTGTGACTATTTGGAGGTAGATTGCCAGGCCTTTCTTCCAAGGCAACTCTGAGTGTATTTAAACTGCCAACCTTTCAGTTAGTAGCTGAGCACTTAACTCTTTGTGCCACCTAATACATATATATACTAGGAGGTTTTCCTCCTTATTTGTACTTTAACGTTTTTTAGACTCTTACGAATACTTGTTCCTGGCAGTGAACTGGATGCTAAAGAACAGAATAGGCACATGTAACCCTCTCTCACCTTCTCCCTCCCCTCTTTCACAGAGATGAAATAAAAAGGAATTAATGAAGACCGATCATTGGATTAGGGCCCATACTCAGGGCTCTAACAGCATGGGGGGTTTCTCCTGTCACTTCAGTTCTTGTTCAGGAATTGGTACCTGCTTTTTGTGAATCACAAAGACCAGTGCTGTATATCAAGCCATTTAGATTTGGGGTATGGAGCAGTGATTTAAAAAAATTAAATTTTATTTTCAGAGATTTTTTCTAATAATTGTTTACATTTATTTATTTATTTTTAAAGTTAGACCCTGCTTTATTTTAGAGAGGAACAAACTTTCAAAGTTTTTAAGCAAACATTGCTCAGGGCTGGGCTTTTTTTTTATATTAACTTTTATTGAGCTTCAAGTGAACGTTTACAAATGAAGTCAGTCTGTCACATATAAGTTTGTATACACCTTACTCCGTACTCCCACTTGCTCTCCCCCTAATGAGTCAGCCCTTCCAGTCTCTCCTTTCGTGACAATTTTGCCAGCTTCCAACTCTCTCTATCCTCCCATCCCCCCTCCAGGAATTGGCACCTCCTTTTTGTGAATCACAAAGACCAGTGCTTTATATCAAGCCATTTAGATCTGGGGTATGGAGCAGTGATTTAAAAAAATTAAATTTTATTTTCAGAGATTTTTTCTATTAATTGTTTACATTTATTTTAATTGTATATTCTAAAACCCCTACAAAAAGGCATGAAATAATTGTTTAAATTTTAATTCATATGGGTCAAAATGTATGTTAAACTACCTATCGTCACCTTCACAGTCGTCGTTATGTTTGAGCCAATTGTTGTGGCCACTTGTTACCAAGTATGACCTGCTTCTCCAGGGACTGATCTCTCCTGACAACATGTCCAAAATATGTGAGATGAAGCCTCGCCATTCTTGCTTCTAAGGAATATTCTGGCTGTACTTCTTTCAAGACAGATTTGTTCATTCTTTTGGCAGTCCATGGTATATTCAATATTCTTTGCAAACACCGTAATTCAATGCCTTCAATTTTTCTTTGGTCTTCCTTATTCATTGCCCACCTTTCGTGTGCGTATGAGGCGACTGAAAGCACCATGGCTTGAGTCAGGCGCACATTAGTTTTCAAGGTGACATCTGTACTTTTGAACACTTTAAGAGGCCTCTGGCAGCAGATTTGCCCAATGCAATGTGTCGTTTGATTTCTTGACTGCTGCTTCCGTGGGTGTTTATTGTGGATCCAAGTAAAAATGAAGCCCTTAAAGACGTGAACATTTTCTCCGTTTATCATGATGTTGCTTATTGGTCCAGTTGTTAGGCTGTTAGTCTGTAGTCTTTGATCTTCAACAGTAAATGCTTTAAGGCCTCTTCACTTTCAGCAAGCAAGATTTTATCATCTGCATATCTCAGGTTATTAATGAGTCTTCCTCCAATCCTGATGCCTTATTCTTCTTCAGACCAGCTTCTCAGATTATTTGCTCAGCATACAGGTTGAATACATATGGTGAAAGGATACAACGGTGATGCACACCTTTCTTGACTTTAAACCATGCTGTATTCCTTGTTCTGTTTAGATGACTGCCTCTTGTTCTATGTACAGGTTTCTCATAAAAACAGTTAAGTGTCCTGGAAATCTCATTCTTCCCCATGTTATCCATAATTTGTTATGAGCTGGAGTAGGTCTCAGAAATAATGTACCATTTCTTCCAGTTGGTTGTGCATGGCTGCCTACTTCCCTAGGTGGTAGCAGCTAAGGCCTGTCTCAGAAACACTCTCCTCCCCACTTAGCATGAGTTTTCACACTGCTCCATCTTCTTTCCCTTGTGTGTCTCCTGCCCTCCTCAGTGGCTGGGGAAAATGATAGTAGTCCACTGATGAGATTTATTCTTTTATTATACTTTATTTTATTATTTGTTTTTATAACATAGTTCTGTTAAAATCAAGGGTAATAAAAATGTTTGTATGATGGAAGTGGATAATCCCACCCACTGTGTCCATCTAAAGTTTCATGAGAAAACTGTGCCCACAACAGAGGGCTCCCACTCCTCTGGCTCACTGTATTTTCTCCTTGTTTATTTGCTCTTCCCTCTTTCCTGATGGATGCATGGAACCACTGAGCTTCAGGACTCCACAATTCTCCTTTTCATACCAGTGTTACTGTAATCTTGGGTTCATGGGCTGCCTTGCCACAGATTTACTCATTCTGTTTCTGTTAATTATTTCATTACTTAAAAATCTCTCATGAATTTTTCCAGAAGTACATTCTATTCCTCAAAAACTTGGAAGCAATGGGAAAGTATGCAAAAAAAAAAAAAAAAAACAAGAAAACATACGTAACGCATAGAATAAATTATTAACGTTCCGATATGTCTATTTTCGTGCTTATATTGGCATGTATGTGTATTAGAGTCTCTGGTTGATGCAAATGGTTAATATCTTGAGCTGCTGACAGAAAGTTGGAGTTCAGGTCCACCCAGAATTGCTATGAAAGAGAGGTCTGGCAGCCTACTTCCGAAAACCCAGCCACTGAAACCCCTATGGGGTACAGTTCTACTCTGGCACACTGGTGTCATCATGAATCAGAACTGACTCAATGGCAACTGGTTTTATGTGTGTATTAGCACACACATTTATGTATATTAACACAGATATTATATCCTGATATTTTCATTCAACATTAGTCTTTTCATGGTAATTTTTTTTTGTTTTTTTTTAATGAGGGCATTAAATTACTTTGTAATATTCTGTGTGCATGTACTATATGTTTTTTTAGCGATTTGACTATAGTTGCAATAATGTGCATGTTTCTAGTAATCTTTAAGCTATACTTACATCTTTTTAACATACATCTCTGCCATTAAATCTCTTTGTTTAAGTGTTGTTTAACACTCATTACGCCTAAGGGATGGTCTCAGAAGCAGCCCTGATCAATTTTTCTCCCTCTTACTCATGAAGCCCCTTAATGTATTCCAAGGTATCAACTACGAAGGATTTTACGTCCTTATCGTTTGTTTATTTTTCATTCAGTCAATATACTCCATGGGCCAGAAATAGTCTATGTTACGCAGATACAGTGGTGAAAGGTACACACTGTCCCTGTCGTCATGAGCGGACAACCCAGTGCAGGTGGGAGGAGCACTGGGGAAATGCAGCTGAGAGCAAGGACAGACAACCCTCCAGGAACCACACTGGACTTCAGAGAGGCTTGTTGGCTGCTGTTCACCTGGCAGGCTTCTAGATACCCAAGTACCCTTGGGCTTGGTGCCTGCTCCTCGCTCTGTTGACACCCTCCCTCTAGGATGCCTCAGTGAGTTTACTGCTGTCTATTTGTAGCTAAGGACATGAGGTTTATACCTCCATCCATTCAGACTCCTCCTGGGTCCAGACTCATATATTCAAATGTCAGCGTAACTCTCTGTATTGACCTCTTTATGCATTATAATGATACATTCCTCATATGGCCATCATGAAAAGCAAACATGAAAGGAAAAGCACAGGAGTGCCTGGCACCAGTGTAGGTACTCAATGAACATTAGCTGTTGGTATTATCCTTGACATCTCCGTGTGGGGTGAAGTTTTATTACCGGACATCTCCATGTGGATATCTAACAGCTGCACCATGTTATCTAGGCTATGAAACAATTCTTGGTTCCAACCACCATTCTGTTCTTATCGATGAATTTCTCAAGGCTTCGGTGATGGGAGTGTGTGTTTTTCCACACAATGGACATGATTAGGAATGGTAGGCCAGGTCCTGCACAATAAATTGCTCCAACATTCCTATGGGTGACCATTGAGACAAGTTTCAGCCAACAAATGTAGCAAAGAATTGGAACTACTCTCAGCTGTTCATGTGAGTACTCTCAATCCAGAATATCTGGTAAATCAACTGTTAGGGATTGAATTGTGTCCCTTCAAAATGTATGTGGAAATCCTAACCCCTGTACCTGTAATTCTGACCTTGTTTGGAAATAAGGGGCCTGCTTTTATTATGTGAATGAGGTCATACCAATGTAGGGTGGGTCCTAAGCCTAACTCTTCTTAGTTGTAAAAGGAGCAGAATACACACAGACACAAACAGGTGAAAAGGAAGACAGACAAAGAAGACAGATGCTTCTAGAAGGCCAGGAACACAAATGATTGCTGGCATCTACTAGAAGCTGAGGTAGACAAGGAAGGACCTCCCACTACAGCCATGCCCTGAATTCGAACTACTACCTGCTAAACTGTGAGAAAATAAATTTCTGTCCTTTAAAAGCCATCCAGTTGTGTTATTTTTTGTTATGGAGGGACTAGGTAACTAACACACATACCCGTGCTTATAAGTTCAGCCCAGTGCAGAATAATTTTCTTCCCTCCTTGGTCTAGCCCACCCGAACCTCCTCTTTCCCTATCAGTGTCCTTTGCTTTCACCTAAGAGCTATGACAGAGTCCGCTTGATGCTGACGCATTGAAATTTCAATTTATTTTTTATTTATGATTACTATTAAATCCAATATTTTCTACGGTTTTCAATGGAGACAGTCCTATAATCTATGAATAGCAGTTATACTTTTTTTGTACTAGCTTACACTTCCAGTGTTAAATGTTTAATAAAAATAATGATAGAAGCATCCTTATTTTATTTTTTATTAATTTTAAAGAGAATGTCCCACCCGTCACCATGAACTATCATGCTAGTTGTAGTTTTCCATGTTCGGGAACTCCTTTTCTGTTCCATGTTTGCACCTAGTCCTTATCTGTCCGTGTGATTGGATTTTATCAACCTGCTTTGCCCCCATCTCTTGAGGTGAGCATATGTCTTCTCTTCTTTCACCTATGCATGTGGTGAATGAAATTACTAAATCTTTAATGTTCACTCAAATTTGTATGCCTACAATAAACCGCCTTGATCATGGCATGTTACGTGGTTTACCCTTTGCTGGATTTCCTTTGCTGGCATCTTATGTAGGGTTTTGCATCTCAGTTACTGAGTGTGCTTGTCCTCTAACTCTTCTTCTACCTTCCTTCTCTAATTTGTTATCATTTTTAAACTAGCCATAAGGATCAAGTTAGGGGAGTGTCTCATGGTTTTCTAATCTCTGTTGACTGCGTACAAGATTAAAATGACTGTTTCTTGCATGTTTGCTGGAACCTGACTGGAAATGATCTAGGTCTGCCATTTTCTTTGTAGGGAGATCTTGAACTACTGACCCATTTTATTTAGTGGTTAAAGGCCTCTTCTGGTGCTAATTTACTTGTAAAAAATTCTGATGCATGTTCTAGATTGCTCGAATCTCATCTTTAAATATTGATTATCAGGGCTTGTAGCCTCATGCAAGCCAATTAATCAATCCCAGATTTCCCCAAAGTCAGGCTCTGCAACTATTCCCGGTACCAAATTCCCTCATCTAAGACTTATTTGCAAAGAAAGATACAACAGTATGCTATCTACGCAGATGTGTATCCGCAGCCTTCTTGAGTCCATAACGTGAGGTTACAGTCTTCTAATACTTTTTTTGTAATTGTTCTCTTTCTTATTTTTTTTTTTTCCTTTTTTCACTGCCAATACCGCCCCCCCCCCCCCAGTCTAGTAGTTTTAAAGTTGTGCGTTTCAGGTTCAAGTCTGTAATCCAGCTGGGATTCTGTGTGTGCTGCATGTGTGCATCAAAAGAACACGCTTCTAGAAGCAGAAAGCAGGCAGTGCGACTGTTGGGTGGTTGGCGGGGGAGGGGGAGGGGAGCTGCTGCCCAGAGAGGGCGCCCGAGGGAGGCAGGAGATGCCAGGCTGCCCACCGCGAGCCCACAGGCTCCAAGGAGGCGGAACCTGCGTGCGCCATGAGCCTTTTGAGACAGGCCCAAGCCCGCCCAGCTGGGTGCTAACCTCGCACCCGCCAGGCTTGCGGGTTCCCCCAGGACTAGGGGAAGCCTGAGGCCAAGGAGGGCAAGACCTAGGGTCTGGACCTGGGAACTGGTTCTGCCATGTGTGATCGCAGCACTTATGCTGGGAAGGAGGGCAGGAAGCATATCGCAACGTGCGTCCGGATGATGACCCAGAAGGGCAGGAGTTGTGGTCACCCACGGACTCTGCGTCTGCATATGGACGCCCCCAGGGTGCAATTCCAGGAGCAGAAGGCAAAGCCACAGAGGCCACAGTGCACCTCGCAGATGCTCCCCAGGGGCATTGCCCTAAATTTGGGGAACAGTCCCTCCTCTGGGCTAGGGACTTTGTTTCCTCCATTGTCATCACTGACTGTGAGCAGACTCTTGTCTAGGCAGACTAATGAGGAGTTATCAAAATGAGCTTCAAAGTCCGGATTTGAGTTAAGGATCATAAATTAACACAGAGAAATACGACTTTAGCAATAAGTGCCTGCTTGAAGCCCAAGTTGCCTGAAAACACGGAATTTCAGTCTTTCAGCTCCTCTGCTAATCTAGGGACTAAGAACAGGATCTCACTGGAGCTCAAAGATGTGGGGCACTGGGAATACTCTGGGTCTGTCTGCTCATGGCTGATTGCCTGATTCCCAGTTTTATTATACAGCTTAAATACAGACCAGAAGAGGAGTTTGGGGCTTGACACCTGACATCTTAACACCAGTTCCTGTTTCTTGAGGAAGGAAGAGGTAAAATAAATTAGCGTTTACTGTTTCCTTCTCCATCCCGGAAGTCCTGATGAAGACCCTCTCAGGTAAGGACTGACAGGGAGTGGCTTGGTTTACTATTCAACTTTGTCCTTCGGTCACTTTGTTTATGTCCTGCATGTAAACTATTGTGCATTGAGAAGCATTCTAATTCTTGTGCAGAAGGACTAGACCTCCTGCAGAATGACTATATTGTGCCTCCCTCGGGCACCCCTGTCTGCGCAGCACCCCCCAACCCCAACTGCCGAACCGCCTCTCTCCTGGCATTCTGCTTCTAGAAGCATGTTCTTTTGATGCAGAGATGCAGCACACACAGAATCCCAGCTGGATTACAGACCTGAACCTGAAGACCTTATGCAGAATGACAATTTATGAACCACTAAGCTCAGTACTAAAGCAGGTACTTACCCCTCAGAGAAGGCCCTGGGGAAGGTTGACACCTGCATTCCCCAGCGCTCCTGCTGCTCTAGAAGTGCCTGAAATGCCTCTCTGGGAAAGGCCTTCAGAGTAGTAGGCTCATGGCCCACGTGGGAATTCAGGCCTATTTTTCTGTTAGAACATCTCATTTCGCTCTGAAAATATTATTATCCAGTTTATTCACCAGGCATGAGTACAGACATCTCATATTTTCAAAATTAACCCCATTCTCTAATACTAATGTGCCACCAAGAGTATATTCCAAAGTGTTTGCAATAGGCTAGAAAGTCTTTGCAAAGAGGGGAGTCCTGCGCCATGTTGTGCAGTGACAACAGGGTTGGCATAATATGTTTACCGAGATACCTACCACTTTTTTTTATTTTTTATTGTGCTTTATTTGAAACTTTACAGAGCAAATTACTTTCTTGTTCAACCATTTATACACAATTGTTTTGTGACATTGGTTGCAATATTCATGATGTGTCAATATTGTCCTCTCCTATGCTCCAGTTCCCCATTTCCATCCGCCATGATTCCTGTTCCGTCCTGCCCTCTTTTCAGTGCTTTTGGGCTGGTTTTGTACTTTTGGTCTCATACACATGATTGAACTAAGAAACACTTTCTTCACGTGTGTTGTTGTTTGTTTTATAGACCTGTCTAATCTTTGGTGGAGGGCGAACTTCCGAAGATACTTTCCACTTTGTTGCTTTCCATAATTCCTGAAATTCCAAGCCTGCCACCTGAAGAACTTCCTTTAGTGTTTCATTTAGAGCAAGTCTGGTGGCGATGAATTCTCTTAAGCGTCTTTCACCTGAGAATGTCAATATTTTTCCTTTACTCATGAAGGAAATAACAGCCTATAGAACACCGGGTTAATGTTTCTTTTCTTTCAGTGTTGAAAAAATGTTGTTTTCACAGCCTTTTGGCCTCCATGGCTTCTGATGGTGAATACAGAGTCATTCCAATTGTTTCTCCTGTGTGAGATGAGTTGTTTTCTCTCTAGCTTCTTTGAAGACATTTTCTTGGTCCTTGTTATTCCACAATTGACTATGAGGCATTTGGGCATAAAATTATGTGAGTTTAACTTGTTGGAGTTTGCAGAGCTTCTTGAATCTGTAAGTTTATGTCTTTCAACAAATTGGGAAAGTGTTGAGCCAGTATTTGTTCAGATACTTTTTTCTACACCACATATTTTTTCTACACCGTATGGAATTCCAATAAATAAATGTTAGATATTTTTGAATTTTTTTGAGGCTCTGTTCATTTTTTTTCAATATTTGTTCTCTGTTTTCAGATTGGATATTTTCAATTGAACTGTTTTCATCTCATTGATCCTTTTGTCTGTCAACAGCATTCCGCTGTAGAGCTGATCAAGTTAATTTTTTATCTCTATTTTTCTGTTTTTCCTGTCTAAAATTTTCATTTGTGAATGGTTTCTATGTATTTTTCTATTTTTCTAAGATGTGCCTGTTACTTCTTTGAGCATGGTTAAAGTAGCTTTTTAAAGTTTTTGTCTGTGATTCCAAGACTGTGTCTTACTTCAATCTTACAGAAAATGTCGATGTTGTTTGTTTTAGGAATCACTTGACCCAGTTATGTTCAGGCTGCAGGTTCTTTCCCAACTTCTGTGTGTTGTGGCTCAGATGTCAGTTCAGATTTTGAAGACTTTGCAGTGATATTTGGATGTAATCTATGGGAGTGTCACTCAGTCTGGGACCTTGTTGGTGTTCTAACCCATAATGCAGTTCTCAAAGGATTGATCTACTTCTTAGGGTCAGAGCAAAGCATATGCAACTGTGGGAGTGGGGAGGGGTATGAAAAACAACTTTATGGTATCCCCCTCTTGAGCCGCCTGGTCTCTGTCTCTCTGAGGCTCTCTGATGTCTGAGCAGCTACCTTCCTGGTCCACTGGCAAGAATGTTGGGGCTTTAATCTCTTCATTCTGCTGCACAATTAAGTGACTGGGTCTGCGTATGAGGCCAAATAATGGTAAGATGGAGAAAATGTAACAGAGATTCCTGTACATTATTTGGTCCTTATATACTTAGGTCAGAGAGAAGGCACACTGTTTCGGGTGATACTTCGAAACAGGTATGGAGAAAAAGGCATTAACAGGTCGATAGCTGCATACTAGGTGTTACGGATTAAATTCTGTCTTCCCAAAATGTATATATCAGCTTGACTAGGCCATGCTTCTCAGTATTGTGCGATTATCCACCATTTTGTCAGCTGATGTGATTTTCCAATGTATTGTAAATCATACCTCTATGATGTTAATGATCGAGGATTTGAAGCAGTTATGTTAAGGAGGCAGGGCTCAGTCTACAAGATTAAGTTGTGTTTTAAGTCAATCTCTTTTAAGATATAAAAGAGAAAAGAGCAGAGAGACAGGGGGACCTCAGTAGCACCAAGAAAGAAGTGTCAGGAGCAGTGCATCCTTTGGACCTAGGATCCCTGTGCTGAGAACCTTCTTGTCCAGGGGAAGATTGGTGACAAAGACCTTCTCGTAGGAGTGACAGAGAGAAAAAGCCTTCCCCTGGAGTTGGCACCCTGAATTTGGACTTATAGCCTCCTAGACTGTGAGGGAATAATTTTCTTTGTTAAAGTCATCCATTTGTGGTATTTCTGTTACAGGAGCACTAGATATCTAAGATGCTAGGTACCAGGAGATGTACATTTCCCAGCTCTTTCGCTCCCAGGGACACTATGACTAAGTAGCCAATGCCATAAATCCATGCGAGCAGACTGTTCTGATTACTGCTTTGACTCTACTGTCTGTTATGGTAACCACACCCACCTCGTCTTTGTTGATTGAGTGCCACCACTTGGATGCTACCACCATGGGGTCCAGTCAACTGCATTGTAGTCAGGTGTCTTCATTCAGTTAGGGCAGTTCTCACTGTGGACTCTTACTTACATAAAATAGCAACCACAGAAGTCTTCAATAATGCTGGGGCTTGCTTCCCAAATTTGTACCTCACTGCTATGGTAAAAAGAGAGCCCTCTGGGCACTCCGTGTGTGGGTCTGTGGGTCCAGCCTAATAAATCCATTCTAACATTTCAATTTCCCTCAGCCTTTGGATACCTTCTCCTACAGTATACAATGGCAGATCTGCCATTTCCACTTGATTTATTTTAGGCCACCACTTAATCCATGCTTCAGTAAACCAGCCAAATAAACTATGAGATCCTTTTCTAACCTCTCAAGCTGAAACACTGAATGAAGAATCTATGCTTCCTGGGCCTATATCAATAAACTCAGACTAATCCACCTTTATGTTGCTTGCACCGTTATCCCACACCCAAAATAGCCATTCCCACACATATTCACCAGGTTTCTGTATGTATATATTAGAAAAATCAAGCAGTTCTTTTGGAGTTTAGCATAGCTTTTCCTGGGTCACACTTCATAGCTCACCTTTTGGGGCTTGTTGGGACTGAAGTCTAGGTATAGGTCTAGAAGCAAAAATGGGCAGTGGCAGTGGGATGTTCAGCCGTGTCTTATAAGGCATCTGCCTAAGGTGATGCCCCAGGCAATGCCCCAGACACCACCCCAGGAGACAACTCAAACAAGACACTTCAGGCACAGCTGGGGTAATCTCATCAGATGGACGTGGAAGGGATAATTGTTTTACTGGGAAGGGTGGCTTAGCCGGCAAAGTTAGAGAATCTCTTCAGATGGGAGTAAGAGGTCTGGTTCTGTTAGGAAGAGCGATTCAACAGAAATTGGAGGTTCATTGTCCCCCGCTTCCTGACTATCTGCCCATATGTCCTCATCCCAAGTTTCAGGATCCCATTTCTTCCCAATCAGTGCCCTTACTTTAACTTCAGAAACCATTTGAGGTTGGATATTCAACTGGCGCTTTAATTCAGTCACTCTTATGATAAGAATCTGAGTTTATTTTTGGCAGCATTAGCCTTGTTACTATAAGAAATATGGTTTTCTTTCTGGGCACAAGTGGCAGCTTTCAGATCTTGTATGTGGTGCTTGAGCTTTGAGTCCATTTCTTTCATTCACCAGTGTGGCTAGCAAAAGCAGGACCAACCAAGCAGCTTCCTTATTATTCTTATTCTGACAAAATTATAGAAAAGTATCAAATATGTAATCAGGCAGAGCCTTGTCTCTCACAAATATTTGATCCAGTGGTAGTAGTATTTTGCGTATTTCTATTGTCACCTCCCACCATGGATTAGCAATAGCCTATTTACTACTGGAGACAGTCATCAGTGCCTTTAAGATTAGCCAGACTTGAGAATCAATTGAGAAAACTCATCCTTAAGATTTGGTTCCTCTGGAACCAGTGTAGGTACCAAATGTCTTAGCCTGGGATCTCTAGAGATGCAAAACTGGTGAACAGAATATATATATACACACATATATATGAAAAAAAAAAAAGAGTGTGTGTATATATACGTGTGTGTGTGTATATATATATATATTAAAAAAAAAATTTTTTTTTTATATGGAAACCCTAGTCGCATAATGGTTAATAGCTATAGCTGCTAACCAAAAGGTTAGCATTTCGAATCCACCAGGCGCTCCTTGGGAACTCTGTGGGGCAGTTCTGCTCTGTCCTGTAGGGTCACTATGAGTTGGAACCGACTCGACGGCAATGGGTATACACACACACACACACACACACACACCCATATATGCTTACATATGTTAGTTGTGGCTGTTAGAGGCCATCGATCCTGTGTAAAACAGAATGAAACACCGCCTAATCCTGAACCATCCTCACAATCATTGCTATGTTTGAGCCCATTCTTGCAGCCATTGTGTCAGTTCATGTTGTTGAGCGCCTTCCTCTTTTTTTCTGACCCTCAGCTTTTCCAAGCATGATGAGCCTTTCCTGGGACAGGTCCCTCCTGAAAATATGTCCAAGGCACGTGAGACGAAGTCTCGCCATCCTTGCTTCTAAGGTGCATTCTTGGTGTACTTCTTCCCAGATGGATTTGTTTATTCTTCTGGCAGTCCATGGTATATTCAGTATTCTTTGCCAACACCATATTTTAAATGAATCAGTTCTTTGGTTTTCCGTATTCACTGTCTAACTTGCTCAAGCATGTGAGGTGATAGAAAATATCATGGCTTTGCTCAGGCACACCTTAGTCCTCAAAGTGACATCTTTCCTTCACAACACTTTAAGGAGGTCTTTTGCAATAGATTTGCCCAATGCAATACATTGTTTGAATTCTTGACTGCTGCTTCTGTGGGCATTGATTATGGATTCAAGTTAAATGAAATGCTTGATGACTTCAGTATTTTCTCTGTTTATCATGGTGTTGCTTACTGGTCCAGTTGTGAGAATTTTTGTTTTCTTTATGTTGAGGTGTAATCCATACTGAAGGCTGTAGTGGTTGCTCTTCATCAGTAACTGCTTCAAGTCCTCTTTACTTTCAGCAAGCAAGGTCGTATCAGCTGCATATCATAGGTTGTTAGTGAATCTTTCTCCAAAACTGATGCCATGTTCTTCTTCTTACAGACCAGCTTCTCAGATTATTTGCTCAGCATACAGATTGAGTAAGTATGGTGAAAGGATACCACCATGACACATAACTTTCTCATTTTAAACCACACGGTATCCCCTTGCCCTACTCAAATGACTGCCTCTTGGTCTACATAGATATTCCGCATGATTACACTTAAGTGTTCTGGAATTCCCATTCTTTGGTAAGCTATCCATAATTTGTCATGAGCCACACAGTTGAGTGTGCTTGCATAGTAAACAAAAATAGGTAAACATCTTAGTGATAGTCTCTACTTTCAGCCAAGATCCATCAGACATCAGAAATGATATCCCACGTTCCATGTCTTCCTCTGAATCCAGCTTGAATTTTTGGTAGTTTCCTGTCTGTGTACTGCTGCAACTGTTTTTAAATTAAATTCAGCAAAATTTTTCTTGCATGTAATGTTAATGACATTGCTCGATAATTTCCGCATTGCGTTGGACCACCTCTCTTTGGAATGGGCACACATATAGATCTCTTTCAGTCATTTGGTCAGGTAGCTGTCTTCCAAATATATTGGAATAGACAAGTGAGCACCTCCAGCACTGCGTCCCTGTGTTGAAACATCTCATTTGGTACGCCATCAATTCCTGGAGCCATGTTTTTTGCCAATGCCTTCAGTGCAGCTTGGAGTTCTTCCTTCAGTACCATCAGCTCTTGATCCTATGCTACCTCCTGATATGGTTGAACGTCGACCAATTGTTTTTGGTGTATTGAGTCTTTGTATTCCTTCCATCTACTTTTGATGTTTCCTCTGTTGTTCGATATTTTGCCCATAGAATCCTTCAGTATTGCACCTAGAGGCTTGAATATTTCCTTCAGTTCTTTCAGTTTGAGAAATGCCAGGTGTTTTCTTCCCTTTTGGTTTTCTAACTCCAGATCTGTTCACATTATATTATCATACTTTGTCTTCTCCAGCTTCCCTTTCAGGTATTCTATTGAGCTCTTTTACTTTATTTTTCCTTCCATTCTCTTTAGCTACTGTACATTCAAGAGCAAGATTCAGAGTCTCTTGTGACATCCTCTTTGGTGTTTGCTTTCTTTCCTGTCTTTCTAATGACTTTTTGTTTTTTTCATATATGATGTCCTTGCTATCATCCCACAACTAATCTGGTCTTCGATCATTAGTGTGCAGTGCATCAAATCTATTCTTGAGATGGTCTCTAAATTCAGGTTTGATATACTCAAGGGCATACTTTGACTCATGGACTTGTTTGAATTTTCTTCAGCTTCAACTTGAATGTGAATATGAGCAACTGATCATCTGTTCTGCAGTCAGCCCCTGGCCTGATTCTGACTCATGATATTGACCAAGTGAAGAGTGATTCAGAGAAAAACATGGGTAGAGTGTGACCTAATTTCCATAAAAACAAACAAATGAATGTACTTACATGTGTCCCGGCAAAAAGAAGTGTGTAAAAGGGTACATATGTATCTTGGACACTGGACACTTCAGGGGAGCAGGTACAATATACTTATGTGGGGATGGCTCTTATTATAACTTCTATATACAAATCTCTATTGTTAAATGTGTTATAAGAATGTAAAAGCTTTTAAAGTTTAATAACATCATACGTGTATGTGTGTGTATTTGAAACTTTTTTTCTTTTGACTATTTTATATATGTGTTTTTTAGTTATCTAGTTTTTTTTTTAGTGTGGCTATAGCAGAGATACCACAAGTGGATGGCTTTAACAAACAGAAACTTATTCTCTCACAGTTTAAGAAGCAACAAGTTTGAAGTCAGGGCACTAGGTCTAGGAGAAAGCTTTCTCTCTTTGTGGCTCTGGGGGAAGGTCCTTGTCATCTATCTTCCCCTGGCCTAGGAAATTCTCAGCGCGTGGACACTGGGTCAAAAAGACGTGCTCCACTCCAGGCACTTCTTCCTTGGTGGTATGAGGTCCCTCTCATTTCTGCTCACTCTTCTCTTTGTATCTCAAAAGAGACTGACTCAAGACTCACCCTAATCCTGTAGATTGTGTCCTCCCTCATTAACCTAACTGCCTCTAATCCCACCTTATTAACATCACAGAGGTTAGAATTTACAACACATAAGTAATCACATCAGATCACAAAATGCAGGACAACCACACAATACTGGGAATCATGGTCTGGCCAGGTTGGCACACATTTTGGGGGACACTATTCAATCCATAACAATAGAGAAAACACTGTCTTCAATGCCAGATTCAGAGACTTTTATCAATCTATGAAGGGCAAACACAGATATTGAACAAAATTCAGACCAGCGAATTATTGCTTGCTCTTGTAACTAATGACTTCTTCTGGTCTCTGTACCTGGAAATGGCCAAAAAGAATTCTGTGAGGATTAATTCAGTTATTGCTAAAACATCTACTGCATTTACATGTCTACAGATAAGGAAGAATGCTGGACACCATGTGTGATTCATTAAGTAACACGGGGACTATTAGACTGTTGTTCTCCTTTTCTGATATGCCACTATCACCTTCTCCCCTTGTTGCTCTCCTGAAAAACCCACACTTGTATATTCTAGGCTTTTTTCCAGGATTGAATTTGCAGGAAGTTGAAGATATATCTTTGAAAGATAAAAAAGACTTTGGCCACATTGTCTTTAGACAGTCGAACTTCCCAGCCAGCCTCTGTGCAGGATGGGAATTCACAATCCCTCCTACTCAGTACCTCTGAGCAGGACGGGATTTCTGTTTCATTATCAGGAGACTGTGGAATTCACCCCTCTTCAGAAAACTTACTTTCCTTTGCCTCAAACTGTCCCTCTCAGGATCTGTCACGGTCACTCTGAGAAATTCACATGGGCAGCCTGTATGGAAGTGCCCATCCTAGAGTCCGTGCCCTTCCTTCCTTGCTCCGTAGGGCTTCCTCTGACACTTGGGGTCACATCTCCCAGGGAGTACACACCTCTGGCACTTCCAGGGATTCCCAGGCCCTGGGATACTGTGGATGGGACTTGGAACTCAATCTGTTTCTTCCCATCCTCACCTTTGGTTATCTGTGTTCTGTCTTCACCAGATTTAGGAGGCCTTGTCTTCTCTTTGCTCATTTCATTTCAGTCAGGCTTTTCTATTCCAACTCTCTGATCTCAGGACAGATCAGGTTAGACCACAGAAAAGAGAAAGACCAAGCAAACATCACTGATCTGTGCAGAAGCTGCTGGGAAGGGATTCGATTCTCATTGGTTTAGGGTTTTAAGCCCACTGCTCACCGGCAGGCAGGTTCCCTCCAGAGTCTGGCTTCTGTCTGGTACCTTGTACTACAAAGAACTCAGTGACCAGCCCACCTTCACAATCACACCTCCCTTAGAGCTATCTTTGCAGAGGCTCTTTCTCAGACTTCCATGTCCCACTGAAATCCCATTTCTCTTTCCTTACAAACATTGTGCTCATTCTCAGGGCCCTGAGACCTCATCTGCAGGTGAGTCTTGTCCTCTTCTCTCCTTGGCGGGGGGAGCTTTGGAGTGGACCTCATGTCTTTGGACAGCTATTCTGGGGCTTCTTCCACCCTGGTGCTCTAGGGCTGGATCTCTCCATGTACTTGAGGGGTCATGGAAGGGGCACAAGGCTAAAAGAGTGGATCTTCCAGGTGAGGTGGGTTTAAGAAGCCTGAATGAAGTTCTTCCCTGAAGGGTGCATATTTTGCAGTCCAGACATCCTGCTTCTCTCAGTCTAAGAGTCCTAGCACGTCTTCAGGCGCTTTCTCCTTTGACCTTGAGGCCATGCCTGCACCCTCTGCAGCCAGGTCTCCCACATGTGTAGCAGCACCAGTAGGTGTGGTAGCCTCTTCAGCCCCTGTCTCCTCCTCCAGATGCTCCTGGAGGTGCCTGGCTCTTCTTGCCAGGACTCCAGGATGCTGACCAGGAACTCAGTGTTAGTTAGACTGAGGGCACACCTGATGGCACTCACTTTCTTCAAAAACTCAGCCTCAAGACCAGGGGCCTTTTCCCGACAGGGGTGTGAGATGTTTTGGTCTGGTCTGCCAGACCATGGCTAACCCCTTGACCTTACACACTTGGGTAGAATACTCATACTTGACCTATAGATCTCTGGAGTAATTTGATGAGTGGGAATTCTGCCTAGTGGAAGCTGATGCAAAAGGCCTCGCTGATACTTGGGGAATCCTCCTGGGCTTGGAACTTGGGCTTTTTGTTCTCATGTTCTACCCTGAGTGACACTTTCCTCTTGGGTTGAGACTTGCAATAATGGAGAGTTAATTTACATGAGCCCTCTGGGCTCTGGTGTCTGAACTGTGACCTAAGTCTCTGGTCTAGGGATCCCTGGAGGCCTCTCCATCACCACCATCCTCCACTTCCACAGTCCCCATGGTTTCTTTCTTCTTCCCCAGGCACAGACCATACTTTAGGGAATTTACTCTGGGCAATAAAGTCTCCTCCAGAAAATTTCAGTGATGGTGCTACCTTATAGCGAAAGTCTATCGTTTTTCCAAAAATTATAATACATTGATTTAAAAATAAAACTCCCAGTTTTCTTTTAGTAGATTCCAATTCATAGCAACCCTATAGGACAGAGTAGAACTCCCCTTAGGGTTTCCAAGGAGCAGCTGGTGGATTCCAACTGCCAAACCTTTTAGTTAGCAGCCGAAGGTTTATCTTGTGATAGTTTATAATATAAACAGAGGATCGCCACATTAAAAAAAAATTTTTTTTTTTTGCGTTTGTTGGATGGAAGTGAATTTGCTCCTGTGGAATATGGAAGTTACCTCATCCTCTGCACCTTCATGATAATACATGGTTTCTCTAAAAACTGTTTTCTATGAAAGTTATTTTTTTTAGTAAATTTAGAGTGTAAACATTGAAACAGGAGAATCGGTCTCCTCTTTGTAACTTGTTTTCATCCTCCTTTTAAGGGAAGGATTTTCACAGAAGGAATTATACTTAAAGAGACAGCGTAATTTGTACTTTTCTGTGTGATTTAAAACTTCTCCTCGTACTCTTAACTAGCCTACACCAGGAGATTAAAATTGCCTTTCTCTGAACAGAAGCCCATTACCATGTCCTTCAGCGTGAGGCAGAAACAGATGTCCGTATTTGAGAGTCTGATGGCACAAACCTTAGTAGCTGAATCACAACCATGCCTCCTGTGTGGGTGAGCGGGGCTTGTATATGTCAGCTGAAGGGTCAGTTTTTTTCTGAGTTTGAGGGAAGGATTGGCGAGTTAAGGAAGAAAGAGAAGGAGTTTGGGAGGGGAGTGTAAGCTCCAGTGACAGACAGAAGATGGGGTGGGGGATCTCTCAAAGGGTATTAGAGGCCAGTCAGAAAAGCAGGAAGCAAGCAGCAGGAAGCAGGGCCAGTGGAGGGCAGCACTGGGTGGAGGAGGACAGCAGAGGTAATAGTAGTGGGGAGGGCAACAAAACTGGCCTGAAAAGAGTGATACATGACTGATCCTAGATGAAGCTCAGGTTGAGAAAAGTAGGAAAATAAAAAATTCTATCCTGTAGCCATCTTTGTGGTTAGGGGTTGTTAGGCTCTTGAGGGAGGTGGGCAGGAGACACAGGAGGGGAAGGGGAGTTCCTGGATCTAGGAAGGAGTCTACAGCCCTTCTTCTGCCCTCAATGATGTGGGTTCTGGCCTCTTCAACCTACCACTCCCAGAACCTCCTGAGAAATTTCCTTAGTTCTTCACATGGTATATTAATTCCATCTCATTAGAAAATATAATAATGACGTACGCTTCTTGCAACCCACCCTTTCCACCATCCTATACTCTCTGCCCCAGTTGCCCACTGGCTTCCTTCCTTTCCACCATGTTCAGATCCAGAACAAAAGAGTGCCTTTTCTGCAGCTATTCTGGAAAGCTCTCAAACTTACAATTGAATTCTTTCATTTCATCCCTCATTTATTCCTACATTTCTTATTGACAAAATAAACTTTGGTTAATTATCTACTAAATCATAGAGAGATAGTATTCAGGAGAATCTTCCTTATGACCTTATCCTTTCATCCCAAATCCTTCATCTTGTCCTACCATGGCTCTCTTTTCTGCTGGAAGGGTCAGACCTTTTGTTCTGTAGCACTCATCAATCGGGGACAACTTTTCCTCACCTTTATCTGGAGTCTTAGAGAAAGGCCTTTTCCTCGTGTGTCACTGTTTCATCCTGCTTGGGTGAAGATGTCCAAACATAATGGTCTGAAGGACCTTTATCCCTTCTCCCAGCAGGAAGCTTTAATAACCTGGGAACTCTGGCTTGCTCCTGAATTTCCTTGATTCAGTAGGTACGGTTTCTCTCCCACAAGACCTGAGGTTGGCACCCTTTTCAAAATGCAGCTGAGATCTGAATTAGCACCAAGGCTTCCGTAATCCTGTGTGACATCATTGCTGACAGTGCTGAGTTCCATGGGCCCAGTTTGAAGCTAAACACGGCAACCAGAAAAACATGAAACTGTCAGGTAGGCGCTTGAGAAGTGCTAGTGCCAATGTGGGAAGAAGGAGATTAGATACTAAAAATGAATTGAAACTTTTCGGTGCCATGTAAGGGGTTACTATCCCTTGGTGGGTAAAGAGAGCACAGGGAATGATAACAGTATCATGGGCAGCTGCTTTCTCCCAGTCCTCTCATTTGACTCTGTTGGAATCATGTCTCTCCAGCTCTGGTTATAAAATGTCCACTCTGAGCCCCTCTTAGGTCTCCTTAGCCTCTGAGTCTTCACACAGGCTCTGCTCTCTGACTAGGAGATGTTCTCTCCCTTCCCATCTGCTGGCCTACTCTCCCTGGTGAAGCGTGGAGGTGAAGAAAACTGACCCCATTGGAACAGATGAGGTTTATGACTTACCGAAAAGCCCTAAGACTCAGGAATTTTGTGGTCAGCCAGAATGGGAAGTTTGGGAGTTGACTTGGGGAAATCCCATGACAGACTCTGTTTTTGTTTAGGAGGCCATTTAGAAGAGAAACCAGCAAATGGGGAGACCATTTGAGGAAGAAATTAAGAAGGTTGGGGTGGTGATGAGGAAGGAGGAGACTTCTCCAAGGAAAATAAAAGTTCCAACATGGGGATGGTAGGGGCTTGTTTTGTGTGACCCCAAAGGACAGAAGAGGCAGGAATGGTAGGGAAACAATAGAACAAAAGATAATCTGTGCCTGTTCACAAATGTAACAAATCCCCCAGTGCTTTTACCCTGTTTCCTCAGACTTTTCTCATCAAGCCATCCTTCCCCTTTTACTGAAGCCTGTGGAAAATACCTGGGGCTTCCTGGATGCTCGGCCTTTTTTCATCCCTTAACTATTCAGTCATATTCCCAACTTGGTTCAGGCATGACTTCCTGGTTGTAGTCTTCCCTGAATCTTCTCCTGGTAGATGAGTCCACTTCTTGCTCTGTACTCCATTGTACCCAGGAAACCCTTTACCACAGCATAAAACACAATTGCATTTACTACACATTCTTCCTCTCTCTGTGCCCATGCCTTCTATGAGACTCCAGAACACCTTTCATTAGCAGTAGGAGTCTTCTTCTACCTGTTGAAGGCCGACCTTACGGTTGCTTCAGCCATTGAAATAGTAGCAGAGATGATAGAAGGAGAGAATTGAAAAGATTTTACATTGAGTCTTGCCCTTTTGTTGCTCTTAAACCCTGAGAACCTGTGGGAATGACCCCAGGCCAGCCTGCTGAATGATGAGGGACCATTGGAAAGAGGATCCAGCGGTTTCACTGAGTTGATTTTATGAAACTGGCTCGCAGGTGACCTGGAATCAAATTGTAGACACGTGAATAAGCCCTGCTGCGAGCCACTGTGGCTGGCCCAGATCAGAAGAACCCCAAAGTGACAACCTGAAAAATTGTGAGCTTAGTAAATGGTTGTTTTTTTAAGACACTACCTTTTGGAGTCATTTGTTACACAGCAATACGTGACTGATACACCTGTTAACTTGGCCGTTTCTCTCACCAGGCAGTGAGGCAACTTCTCTAAGTCATTTCATCACCAAGAGCATCTGGCCTAGGGTCTGACATGTAGCTGTTTATACAGGAAATCTTTGTTGACTTAATGCATGAATGAGTAATACGAATTTTATGTGCGAGTCTGCACAAAATCATGTATGAATAAAAGCATGATTTTTTAAAAAATAAAATGAATTGAGGCTCAGAACTACCTGCTTACAAAATTGAGGGGAGTTTTTAACCTCACTTACTTTTAGGGTACTCCCTCGTCCAGATATGCAATAATTCCCAGGGTCTAATGAAGGACCAGTGCTTGGAGAAGACCTTCAACACACCCATTGCCTCAGCCTATGTGGGTGATCTCTCTAGAAGCATTCGTTCTGCTGTTTCCATTCTCAGCTGGAGCATGAGAACCTTGGTGGGGCTGTCAACAGCATAACAGGGTTTGTCTACTTATGTGCCTGCATCAGCCTTTGAGGTGCTGTAACCTACTCCAGGGCACTGTCAAGAAGGAGGTCCTACCCCTTCCCAATGTCTAGGACCCTACTATCTGACTGTCACTCTTCCCCTGGGCTCCAGTCCACTCAGTGTGATCACCTCAGTGAGCTGAGGCTTTTACCACAGACTCTTCAGAGTCTTGAAGTTTCAGGGCTTCAACACCGTGACTCCAGCTATCTCCTTGAAATGAGGTAGGGAAGGAGGAAAAATGTAGGAAGACTTTATTTTCCATTTAATGTTGCAATAAAATTTCTTGCCCTGCGTTTTTGAAGGGTCCTGCCTAACAATTCCCTCTGTTCTCTTCCAAGATGTAGGACGATGAAGAGTGAATGTTTGTTGTGTCATAATCTGCAGAAGGCTGCAAAGTGCACATGGGGTCCATTCCGCCGATGCTCACACTAGAGCACCCCACCCACGTGGAAGTCTCTGCAAGTGTTACTGAGTCCCTCCCACATCCACAGTGAATAGCTTTCAGATTCTTGTAAGAGGGAATTGTGTCCTAACACCAGCTGCTCCCTGGAAACCCTATGGGGCAGTTCTACTCTGTCGTATAGGGTCTCTGAGTCAGAATTGACTAGATGGCTACAGGTTTGGTTTTTTCTTTCAGGCGGGTGGTGAGAGTTTGATGTCAGCTCCATAATCGTGTTATTAAAAAATGATGACAAAGTACCAGGTGAAAGTAACAAAACAAAACTGAAATGTAATGGCTTTTTCACATTTATTGGCCCCACAGAGTTCCTTCGAGGTGTTTACTTTTCACTAGATTTGGAGAAATCTTTGTGAGAGAGACAACAGCTTGAGATAGCTCCAAAATTACGTTTCCCTCCTTAATGTTAGGTTACATTAAGAGCTGGTTGGCTGGTTTATGATCTGCCTGCTTCACAAAATTAGAAGGCCCATGCAGGCAGGAACTTGTCTGTTGTGTTTGTCAGAGTATCCTGGTACCTGGTGCCTAAGAAGTGCTAAAAAATTATTTGAGCGAATGTGGGTGGGTTTTTATAAAAAAACACTGTGTTGCTGTCTTTATTTAGTTAAATAGTGAAAACAGGGATAAGGAAAATGGAGACAATTATTTGTATAATTTAGAGTTACATAAGATGAGAATAGAACTTGAATAATGAAGAGATAAAAAAATAAGCTGTATGGATGGAATGTACCCCCTTCCCTTTGCTTTGGAGGGAGACATTTTAAAATTGGATTGTTTTTTCCCTACTGATTTATAGGTTCTATATGTTAATTGAAAAGTTAGTCTTTTAGGAATCACAAATACTTCTATTGAGATACAATTCACCTGCCGTAACACTGCCTTTGAAAATATGCACAATACTGTGGCTTTTAGTATATGGGCAGACTTGGCACAACAGTCACCACTGTCTAGCTTCAGAATATTTTCAGTGCCCAGTAAATAAAGGCCCTTGTTAACAAAGGCGTATTAACAGTCATCCTCATTACTCCTTTCCTCCAAGCCATAGCAACCACTAATCTACTTCTGTCTGTGTTGGTTTGTTCTGGACATTTCATGTAAATGGAATCATACACGATGCGGTCTTTTGTGTTTGGCTGCTTTCATTTAGCGTAATGTTCTCAAGGTTCGTCCATGTTGTGGCATGTATCAGTACTTGGTGCCTTTTTGTGGCTGAGTAATATTCCAGTCTATGAATATACCACATCCTGTCTATCAGGTCATGACATGTGGGTTCTCTCCACATTTTGGCTGTTATGAATAACACTACTAGGAATCCTCTGTGTGAGTTTGTATGTGAACATGCTTTTGATTCTCCGGGTGCAGACCTAGGAGTGCAATTGCAGTGTTGTATGGTAATTCTGTGTTTAACTGTCTGCAGAATTGCCAAACCGTTTTCCAAATCAATTGGATCATTTTACATTTCCACCAGCGGTATTCCAGCTTCTCCACATCGTCACCGACACTTGTTGTCCATCCTGTTGAGTTTAGCCATCTTACTGCTTTTGAAATAATAGTGCACTTTAGTTTAGATTTGCATTTCCCTGATGACTAATGAGGTTACGCTTCTTTTCCTGTGCTTGTTGAGAGTTTCTGTATCTGCTTTTGAGAAATCTCTATTCAAATCCTTAGCCTGCAAACTTTTTTTCAGCTTTTTGCCTGTATTTTTACTCCCTTCATATACTTTTTGATATGCCAAAGATCTATAGATCTTAACAGTTTTAGCCTTCATATTTTGGGATTTTTAAAAAGTCTTTCTCTTTTATCAATAAAAAGAAAAACTTCTAAAATTTTTAGGGTTGCATATTTTAATTTTCAATATTCTATCCATCTGGAATTTTGTTTTGTGTAAGGTATGAGAAAAAGGATGAAAACATTTTTACAGGTGGTCTGAGCGATTACCAGATTACTACAAACGCTCCTTTTCCCATGACCCATATCTTCACTGCATTTTCCCGTAGTCTGTACAGAGACGCCTTTTTACAAAGGGAGGCCACCATTCCCAGCCATTTCATTTTAAGGTTTGTTTTCTGCAATTAAATCCCTTGTGTATCTTATCTACACACCTTTTCTTTTAAGCTAATACAAACTTTGTGTGAGTAGGACCTTGTCGAGTGTAAGATGGGCTTGAATTTCATAACTGGTTCCATGTGGTGCAGCCCAGCAGATGGACAGACAGAAGCAAGGGCTGCAGAGGCGACAGAAGCTATGAGAACATGAGCCTCTAGAGATTTGCTGTGGAATTTCAGATAAAGATTCCACGTGCCAGGAATAGTCTACATCATGTGGACGCAGTGGTGAAAGTACACATTGTCCCTGCCATTGTGAAGGGGACACCCAGTGCGGGTGGGAGGGGGACTGGTAAAATGCAGTCCAGAGAAAGGACAGACCATGCTGCAGGAACCACACTGGACTTCAGAGAGCTTTGTCGGCTGCCGTTCATCTGTCCGGCTTCTAGATGTCAGAGTGCCCTCAGGCTCAGTGCTTAGTCCTCTCTCTCTATATAGACACCCTCTCTCTAGGATGCCTCAGTGAGTCGGTTGCTGTCTGTCTGTAGCTGAGGATGTGATGTTTACACCTCCATCCATTTCAACTCCTCCTGGTTCATGACTTCTATTCAAATGTCAGCGTAACTCTGTGTACCGAGTTCTTCATCTGTAAAATGTGCCTTATAATGATACATTCCTCACATGGGTATCATGCAGAGCAAGTATCTTAAGAGAGGAGAAGCCCTCACAAGAGTCCTGGCACCAGTAAGTGTTAGCTGTCAGTATTATTACCTGACATCTCCACGTAGATGTCTAACAGCTATGCCATGTTATCAACGCCATGAAACAATTCTTGGTCCCAACCCCATTCCACCCTTATCGATGAATTTCTCAGGGCTTCAGTGATGGGAATGTGTGCGTTTTTCCACATAATGGACATGGCTAATAAAGGTTGGCCTGGTCCTTCATAATAAGTTGCTCCAAAGTTTATATGGGTGGACTCAGACAAGTGATAGCCAACTAATATAGACAAAAAATAGAACTCTCAGCTGCTCATATTTGTACTCTCAGCCTAGAATATCTGGTGAGGGTACTATATGGACTGAATTGTGTAACCCCAAAGGTACGTTGAAATCCTAACTACTGTACCTATAAATGTGACCTGATTTGGAAATAGGGGATTTTTAAAATTATTTTAATGAGGCCATACCAGTGTAGGGTGAGTCCTAAACCTAATCCCTTCTGAGTTACAAAAAGAACAGAATAGACACAGACATAAACAGGGGAAGAGGGAGACAGACAAAGGGGAAGATAATCTACAAGGCCAGGAACGCAAAGGGTGGCTGGAAGCTGCTAGAAGCTGAGGTAGACACGAGCCATTCCCTGAATTCCTACTTCTAGCCTCCCGAACTGTGAGAAAATAAATATCTGTTCTTTAAAGCCACCCAATTGTGTTATTTTTTTCTTATGGCAGCACTAGATGACTAACACATACCCATGGCTATACATGAAGCCTGGTGTAAAATAGTGTTCTCCCCCCCTTGTCTAGCCCACCTGAATCCTGCTATTTCCCTATCAGTGTCCTCTGCCTTCACTAAGACCTACAACAGAGTCGGCTTGATGCTGATGCATAGAAATGCAGTTTATTTTTTAGTTTATATTTATGATTGACTAGCATTAATTTCAATGGTTTGTAAATTTTTCTGTGGAGGCATTTCTGTAATCTGTGAGTAATAGCAGTTGCAGCTTTTCCTTCTTTTTGTTGTCATTTTGTTCTAGCTTGGACCTCCAGTGTTAAATATTTAATATAAATTATGATAGAAAGCATCCTTATTTTTTTAATATTTTTGTGTGTGCTTTAAGTGAAAGTTTTCAAATCAAGTCAGTCTCTCACACAAAAACGCGTATGCATCTTGCTACACACTCCCAATTACTCTCCCCCTAATGAGGCAGCCTGCTCTCTCCCTCCACTCTCTCTTTTCGTGTCCTTTTCGCCAGCTTCTAAATCCCCTCCACCCTTTCATCTCCCTTCCAGGCAGGAGATGCCAACATAGTCTCAAGTGTCCACCTGATCCAAGAAGCTCACTCCTCACCAGCATCCCTCTCCAACCCATTGTCCAGTCCAATCCATGTCTGAAGAGTTGGCTTCGGGAATGGTTCCTTTCCTGGGCCAACGGAAGGTCTGGGGGCCATGACCACCGGGATCCTTCCAGTCTCAGTAAGAACATTAAGTATGAATTTATGAGAATTTGGGGTCTGCATCCCACTGTTCTCCTGCTCCCTCAGGGTTTCTCTGTTGTGTTCCCTGTCAGGGCAGTCATTGGTAGTAGCCGGGCACCATCTAGTTCTCCTGGTCTCAGGATGATGTAGTAGCTGATTCACGTGGCCCTTTCTGTCTCTTGGGCTCGTAATCACCTCGTGTCCTTGGTGTTCTTCATTCTGCTTTGATCCAGGTGGGTTGAGACCAATGGATGCACCTTAGATGGCTGCTTTCTAATGTTTAAGACGCCAGACGCCAGTCTTCAAATTGGGAAAGCATCCTTATTTTAATGCTAATTAATTTTAAAGAGAATGTCCCACATTTTCCCATGAACTATCATGCCAGTTGTATTTTTCCAACTTAAGGAACTCCTTTTCTGGTCCATGATTGCTCAGAGTCCTTATCTCTCAGTGTGATTGGATTTTATCAACTGCTTTGTCCCCATCTCTTGAGGTGAGCATGTCTTTTCTTCTTCCATCTATGCTTATGGTGAATTAAATTATTAAATCTTTAATGTTCACTCAAGCTTGCATGCTGACGATAAACCCCCTTGATGATGGCGTATTACCTGGTTTATACTTTGCTGGATTTCCTTTGCCAGTATTTTATGTAGGTTTTTGCATCTCAGTTACTTGGTGTGCTTGCCCTGTAACTCTTCTTCTATCATCCTTGTCTAATTTGGTGTCAGTATTAAACTAGCCTTAGGGATGAAGTAGAGGAGCATCTCATCTTTTTCTCTTCTTTTCTGACTTTGCACAGGATTAAAATGCTCTGTTTCTTGCCTCTTTGCTGCAACCTGAATGAAAGTGGTCTCGGCCTCCTATTTTCTTAGGGAGATCTTGAACTACTGACCCATTTTGTGTAGTGATTAAAGGTCTTTTCTGGTGCTACTTAGAAAAATTTCCACTGCATGTTCTAGGCTGCTAGGATTTCATCTTTAAATGTTATGTTGTTATCACGATTTTCAGTCTCATCCACGTCAATTAATCAATCCCAGATTTTCCCTCATTTTTCCAAACTCAGACTCTACATCTATTCCTGGCACCAATTCCCTTATCTAAGACTTGTTTGCAAACAAAAATACAACCCAGCATCTTTGAGTCCATGATGTGAGAATACAGTCCCATATAACTTTTTTGTAACTGTTGTTAAGTGTTTCTCCTCTTTTTTTTGTTCATTTCCCACCTATCTAGCAGTTTCAAAGTTGTGCACTTAAGGTTGAGGTCATTAGCTGGATTGACTCCGTGCAGGGCCATGGGGTGCTAGTTGCAAATGGGCATCAAAAGAGCACTCCTCTAGAACTAGGAGGCAGGAGGAGGTGGTTGGGCGGTTGCGGGAGGGGGGAGGGAACTGGGCAGGGCTGTGTGGAGAGGGGCGCCCAGGGGAGGTGCCAGGTCGGAGGCTGCCCCACCACAATCTCACGTGCATCAGGAAGGAGCTGGCTGCAGGAGCCTTTCGCGAGAGTCCCAGCCCACCCAGCCTTGCCCTGAACTCAGACCCGCTAGGCTCACAGGTCCCACCAGAACTAGGGGAAGCCTGAGGCTACCGATGTCAAGTCCCAGGGTACACCCCTGAGCCCAGTCACAGTGCTTATGCTGGGATAGTAGGGCAGAGGAGGCGTATGGGGACTTGGGTCCAGAGGGTGACCCAGAAAGGGTGGGAGAGTTGTGGCCACTCTAGGACTCTGGCTCCGCACGTGAAGGGCCCCAGGTTGCACTTCCAGGAGGAGAAGGCGAAGCCACAGAGGCCACACTGCTCACACAGCAATCCCCCACCCCCCTCCGCCCTTTCTCCAGGCGGGACGCCCCTCTTGTGCTGTCCTCAGAAGGGCTCTTCAGGGACCACACCCCTAGTTTGCGAAGCAGCAGAGCCTGCCCCAGTCTGGACCAGGGACTTTATTTCTTCCACTCTCACCACTGGCTGAAGGCAGACTCCTGTCTCCACAGACTAAAGAGGAATTATCAAAATGAGCTCGAAACTCTAGATTTGAGTTAAGGATCATAAATTAACACGGAGAAATACAACTTTAACAACAAAGACCTGTTTGGAGCCCCAGTTGGAATTAAAAAAAAAAAAAACTTGAACAGAGGGAGTGATAAAGTCTTCCTTCTTTTGCCACGCTCTCTCGGTGGTCCCAAGCTTTCTCATCTCCTACCTCACAAGACTCTATCAACTGCTTTGAGACTTTTAGAATAAAGATCCCCAGGCATATCACTGCTGTTACCCTGTGAGGATTTCCCCAGTGCTGGGTTAGACTAAGACAGAATCCTTCCAAGGCTTCCAGGGCCTGTGTACTGGACGGTCAACACACGGAGCCTCAGAGCCCACTTCGTTTTTCCTGTAGTTGGGCATGACCCCAGGGACATGACCCTTGAGAGTGCTGACACTTCCTGAAGCCAGTGACCCTCCCCCTGGGCTTCTCTCTGCCTGGGTCTCAGAATCTCTGAGGCCAACTTGTACCCTCAGAAGTGTTTCTGCTGAAGGACATGTAAACAGCACTGTGGATTTGTGTCCTGCAGTCTGCAAAACTGCCTCCCCTGAGTGGGGTGAGGAGCTACTGAAATACTGAAATCATTGAAACTAGCAGAAGCCACAGCTCATGGTGCTGGGAGAAAACTGGGAAGGACGGAGAGGTGAAGAGGCTGTAAAGGCCCAGTCATGAAGGCGACCATGAGCCAGGATGTCCTGAAGTCGCAAAGCTGACCAATGCTGAGTGCCCTAAAAGCTGCCACTCCTGTGCACATCTTTTCTTTCAATGGACAAAGTCTTCCCCTGCTCTTATGTGCCTGGCCTGGAAGGGCCTTTGACTTATAACATGAAGCAGCCTCCAGAGCCTCTTGGGGCAAGTGATGGTCAAGGAGGCTCTGCCTAACCCCACCCTGCCCTTCCCACTTGTCAGAGGACCAGGAATTTCAGTCTTCCAGCTCCTGGGCTGATCTAGTGACTTGTAACAGGATTTCGCTGGAACTGGAAGGTGTTGAAGACAGGAAGTACTCCTGGGTTTCTTCACCCAGCTGAATGCCTAGTTCCTGGTCTTATTACACGGCTTACATTCAGGATAAGAAGAGGCATTTGGAGCTTTACGCATGACCTCTTAGCAGAGGTTTCTGTTCAGGAGCGAAGAGGTAAAAAGAAAGCAGTGTCTACTAAGTCCTTTTCCAAGAGTCTCAGGAAATTCTCACGAAGACCTTCTCAGGTAAGGACTGACGGGAAATGCCTTGGTTTAATATTAAACTTTGCCCTTGACACATTTTGTTTATGGAGGGCATATACAATATTGTCCGCTCAAGGAAGCACTGTAATTCTTATCTAGACTTTATGTAGAATGAGTATATATAAAACCTAAACTTGGTCCTTAAGCAAGGGATTACCTCTCAGAGAAGGCCTATGGGAAGGTTTCTACCAAATTCTGTGGTGCTGCCATTGCTCCAAGGAGCCCAGGTGGTGCCAAGTTTGAGCACTCGGCTGTTAACCGAAGGTTAGTTTTTTGAACCCACCAAAAGGCTCTAAGGAGTAAAGACCTGGCGAACTGCTTACGTTAAGATTACAAACCAGGAAACCCTATCGGGGAAGTTCTCCTTTTACACTGGGTCACAATGACTCAGAAACCCACTCGATGGCACCTAGCAATATCAACAGGAAGCCGTTGCCCCCCATGTGCTTGAACTGCCTTTCTGGGGAAGGTTGGCCTTCAGAGCCAGCTCATGGCCACACGGGAACTGAGACTCATGTTTTGTTACCACGCCTTAGTTTCAGTCAGTAAATTTATTTTCCAGTTTATTCACTAGACTGGACTACAGACATATCTCAGGTATTGTCAAAATTAATTCCATTCTCTACTAATGATTTGCCAGGATGTATTTCCAAGCGTTTCCAAGAGACTGGAAAAACTTTCCAAAGAGGCTTGTTCAGCGCCATGTTGTGCAGTAACTACAGTGTTGACATAGTATATTTATCCACATAGTTTCCACGTTTTCTGCTTTCCATAAATACAACTGAAATTCCAAGTCTACCACCTGAAGTACTTCCTTTAGTGTTTCACTTAGAAGTCTGGTGGTGATGAATTCTCTCAGTTTTCTTTCCCCTAAGAATGGCATTATTTGTGCTTTACTCCTGAAGGTAATGATTGGACATAGAATTCTGGGTTAATATTTCCATCTTTCAGGGTTGAAAAAATGATGTTTCACAATCTTTTTTTTTTGGCTTCCATGGCTTCTGATAGTGAATACAGAGTCATTCAAATTATTTTTCTGAGGTGAAATGTGTTGTTTTCTCTCTACCTCCTTCCTGAGTATTTTCTTGACCTTTGTTATTCTGCAGTTGATTATGATGTATGGTATTTTTATGCAAGTAACCCATGTTCTATATATATATATGTGTGTCAACTGTTTTTCCCCTCCCGGGTATGTCTGTGAGTACAGTATACTGTTTTTTTCTTTTTACATGCTGCTGTTAAAAAAAAAAATTAGAGTAATGTACTTACAAATATACTTGGGATGTGGGGTAAGGCCCACTGGGTTGGCAAAAAACCCATAACCCGCAGAATATTTTTGTGAAAATTCGGTATTGGGGCATGGAATTATTTAACTTGCTGTGGTTTGCTGAACTTCTTGAATCTGTAAGTTTATGTCTTTCACCACATTTGGAAAGTGTTCAGCCAGTATTTTTTCAAATACTATTTTCTTCACCACACATTTTGTCCACTTCTTCTGGAGTTCCAATAAATAAGCTTTTTGTCTAGTTCTTGAGGCACTGTCCATTTTTTTCCATATTTTCCTCTCAGTTTGCAGAATGGATATTTTCTACTGATCTATTTCAAGTATTTAGTTTTTTTCTCTGTCATCACCATTCTGCTATTGTGAAAATATCAACTGAATTTTTGATTTCTACGATTGTACTTTTAACATGTAAAATTTTCATTTGCAAATAGCACCTATTATCTTTCCATTTATTTAAAAAGTGTCCCTGTTATTTCTTGGATTAGAATAGCATTTTAAAATCTGTTTCTTATGATTTTGAGAGTACAAGTCCTGCTTAAATTTTATGGAGAATTTTTTTGTTTTCAGCAGTCAATTGACCCAGTTATGTTCAGGCTCCAAGTTCTGTCCCATCTTCTGTATTCTATGGTTCAAATGTTAGTTCAATTTTTGAAGGCTTTGCAGGTGTATTTAGGTCTAACCTATGTGAGCGCCGCTCAGTATGGAACCTTGATGGCATTCTAACCCATAGTGCGGGTCTTAAAGGATTTGATAATGCTTCTTTGGGTCGGGGCAATGGATACGCACCTGGGGGGTGAACCAGGAGTTCATAGCAAGTCTGCAGAATCTCTTTCTTGCACAGCCTCCTCTTTCTCTTTCTCTTCTGCTCTCTGAGTTCAGAAGGAGTGCTTTCCTGGCCCACTGGTGGGAATGCTGGGGCTTTAATCTCCTCATTCTGTTGTGCACATCAGTGACTGGTTCTGCCTATGGGGCCAAAGCACTGGACAACCAGCCAAAAGGCTGCCACTTTGAACGTGTCAAGAAGCGCCTCAGAAGACAAGCCTGGTGATCTGCTTTTGAAAAGTCTCACCCTTTGAGGCAGAATTGACTAGGTGCCAGTTAACAGCACAGAGAGAGAAAATGTAATGGAGCTTTCTCTACAATATTTGGTTCTTCCATACTCTGGTCAGAGAGAAGGATTCTCCTCTGCCAGAGTTTCAGGTGTCTGCCCACCTGCCCAGCTGCCTGTCTCTCTCCTTTACGGACCTTCTATCCCATTTATATGAGAGAGGGCTTCTCTCGGGGCTGTTTCTGTCCACAACGGGTGTGCAGCTGTGAGATTTGGGCTCATTTAATTTCAGCCTCTAGAATGTTCATACTTTATGTTCTGGCTCCGCCCTGCCCCCATCCACCTTCAGCACTTTCCTTTGCAGAGTCCTGAGATAGTGTCCCATGCATTTGTCCAGATACTTAGTTGTCAGATACCAGCATAGCCACCGGGGGCAGTGCTGTTGTGGTTGAGGGGGGAGGGACTGTACACTGAAGGAGCTGCAAGACCTGGCTGCCTTGTGTGAGCAGGACGGGGGTGTGCTGAGGAGTGGGTGCTGAAGGTGCTGAGTCAAGGGGAGTTTAATATAAAGTTGGGTCAAGGATAGTTTGTTGACAAGGATTTATTGCCGTAGCAAGGGTTCTGGAAATGGGTTTAATATGCTGTGGGATTGCTTTTGGAAGCTTAGAAAAGGCAATGGCCCACATTCTCTGAAATGGAAATGCCAGACCTGCTAGGTCAGATGTTGGAAGAGGGATTAAAAGCCTCCAATATGTGGGCATGTCTGAGTTAGTCTTCTATAAGACCATTTCTTGGAGGTCCTGAAGGATACCCATTTCATCAAAAGAATAAGGAATGCGGAGATGAGGGGAGCACCAGCAACACAGAGCTTACCAATATGTATACTTTGTAGGGAGTCCCTGGACGCCACAAACAGTTAAGTGCTTGACTATTATCTGAAAGTCTGGCAGTTTGAACATACTCAGAGGGTCCTTGGAAGACAGTCCTGGCCATCAACTACTAAAGGATGAAAGCCTTAAAAACACTATTGAACAGTTAGTTCTACTATGCCCACATGGGGTGGTCATGAGTCAGAAATGACTTGATGACAACTAACAGCAACAATCGTCTATAGGCTCAGGTTGTTAGTGGGAGCTGGGCCGCCTAGTAGCAATGCAAATCATGGGATCCCAGCTCCACAGAGGCCAGGTGGAAGTACTTAACTGTCAGAAACAAGTTGTGTGTGATTCCAATAATGGTCAGCAGGTCAGAGTAGTAGTTATCTATTGGGGCATAATAGATTCTCCCCAAACTTAGCAGGTGTGAGATAAATGGAAAATTAATATTCAACTCATTCTGATAAATTTGGAACTAGACAAAAATTTTGGCATCACTCAACATAGTTTTCAGGTGAAGGAATAAACTAGAAAATTTAAATAACTAGTATAATAAGAGATTTTTCAAATAATGATGATATAATTGCATACCTGAATAAAAGACGAATACATCAAAATCAATGGTTTGTCTCCAGTATAGACATGAGGGTCTCAAATTGGCAAGGGTGAGAAGGGCAGACCGTTCTCTTTCCCCTACTACTTGACTGGATCAAACTGTGTTCAAAACTGTAAAATATTTAGGAAAACATTGTTTTGACCAGAGCATCAAAGGACCTCTATGATGAAAACTAATGTACTAAAATACATAAAATGAAACCTGAATGTATGCAAAAAATATGCCATATTTTCAAATGAGAAGTCTTGTCAATCAAATGGAGGTCCCTAAAACTAATATATAAGTGGAATGTATTTCCAGTCGGAATATTAAGATAGTTGTTTTTGAATTGTATACAGTGATCATATGCTACGAATAGTACAGTAGATAGCAGAGGATGTTGCTGGTGTTAGGAGACTTGGAGTCCATTTCTGACTCATAGTGATCCCATTTCACTGCCCCATAGGGTTTTCTAGGCTGTGATCATTATGGGAGCAGAACAACAGGTGTTTCCCCTCAGTGCCCCGTGGTGGGTTCGACCTGCCAAACCTTCTTTGGATTAGCAGATGAGCACTTAATCACTGCAACACTACGGCTGCTTTAAAAGGTATAGAGAAGAAAAACATGAAAAAGCAGGATACTGACAGGTGTCTACCTCTTCAGGTAACCGAACAAATTCATATTACATAGCATAGAAACTGACAAGTCGACCAATGAAACAAAATCTGCTAAAAAGTCACAATAACCATTGATATAAAGGCGGTATTTTGAGAAAATTATATTTATTTAATAAACGGTGCTGACTCAAGTGACCGTTCTGGGGGACAAAGCTTGCAAAAATGTGATACACAAATGATAGATTTGGAAAATCATGTGAAATGGAGATGACAAGACTTAATAACAATTTCCATTTTACACAGAAGGATAAAAGTTAAGCACTTGAAAAATGAGCAGTGAATTCAAAAAGATCGTTCACAGGAAATCCACATGCCCAATAAACATAGTCCAAGTTGCTCAAAAACACTGGTAGTTAAGAAAATATCAAAGTCCCAGTGAAACTGGCACAATTTAAAAATCAACACCATCTATGGCTGGCTGGGCTGTGGGGAGAAGGATACCCTGAGACATGGCTGGAGAGGTGCTTTAGGACAGCCTCTAGGGGAAAGACATGGCCATGGCTCTGTACTTTTAAAACATACTTTGAGCTGGAAATCTCACTCTATGGAGTCTATTCCACAGAAACAGATCCTGTAGTATACAACTGATAGTTATTATTAGTGTTGACCAAACGTTGACTGTACATTGATGGTTGAATGATAGATAACTTATGGTAAAGCTACATCATCAATAAATGAGTTGTAGTAGTTGAGTGGGAAAAATCTCTGTGAAGTATTATTGAAGTATTACTGAAAAAATCTAGGTGCAGAGAAGTGTATATAAAATGAGCACATCTGGGTTAAACAATATCAATTGTTTGAATATGCTTGAATACCTGTTTATGTTTATGAGTGTGTATAAGTCTGTGTGCTTGTTTAAGCAAGGATAAGAGAGACTACTTACCACATTGTTAACCTGAATTATCTTGGATTCACTTGCAGGAAAGAACAGGGGGAGGAGAGCTAGAACACGCAGGAAGAGTGGACTTAAAAAGCATGGATGATAATGTTTCCATTTTAGTAGTGTTACGTATGGACGAACAAATCTGTCTTAAAGGGAGAAAGCCAGAATATTCCTTAGAAGCAAGGATGGCTTTGGCCATGTTATCAAGAGGGAGGGACCAGTCCCTGGAAAAGGACATCATGCTTGGTAAAGCAGAGGTCCAGTGAAAAAGAGGAAGACCCTCAATGAGATTGATACAGTGGCTGCAACAGTGTGCTCAAATAGAGCAAAGATTATTAGGATTGCACGTGACCGGGTGGTGTTTTGTTCTGTGGTGCAAAGGGCCACTGTGAGTCAGAACTGACTTGATAGCTTCTGACAAGAACATGTAGAAGTCCAGATAAAGTGTACTGAATTGATATCATCTATTTAAATTATTCATGTAAGTTAAAAGATCAAAAAATATAGTGTCAGTGCCATATCTAATGACTTACAGAGAATCAAGGTAGAATATCAAGTGAAATAAGGGGCGAGAGCAATGTGGGTGGAGTGTGACCAGGCTTTCATAAAAGTAAACACCCCAGCAGATGTACTTGTGTACCTGTGACTGTGTATATGTGTCCCTGCAGAGAGGTGTAGGGAAGGATACACGTGTGTCTATTAACATTGGATACCCTGGGGGAGCAGGACCAAATTACATATGAGGGTGGGACCCTGACATAAATTTTTTTGTCACACAAATCTGTGATCTTGCAAATGTGATAAAAAAACAATTTCAGAGATTTGGAAATTCATAAACATCATAGATATACGTATATTTTAACGTGTTTTGTTAGATATTTAAAATAGTTGAAAATTCTCCAGAATGACAGACAAAAGATTTGAATCACTGGCAGGAGAGCACACCGCAGAAAGTAATAATCAGATCCAGTGGATTTCTTGTTGTTCTTGGAGCCAGTGAGTTCTTCTGGTCTCTATAACTGGAAATGACCAAAAATAACTTTGGGAAGTCAGTAGAGTTACCCCTCAAATACGTCCTGCAAGTACACGTCTACAGCTAAATGTAGAAGGCTGGACACCACGTGCAATCCACTAGGTAACTCATGCGCCTCTAGAAGATTCTCTTTCCTGAATATGCTGCTTCCACCTCCTCCCTGCCTAGCCCCACTGGATAACCCACCTTTGTGCATTGTAGGCCCCATTCAGGTCTGAGCCTAGATCGTAGAGGACATCAACTGGGAAGGTAGCTTTTAAGAAGAAAGATGTTGATGAAAAGATTTCAGAAAGCAGCACCTCCCCAGCCAGCCTCTCCCCAGCCTGGGAATGCCAACCCCTCCCACCCTGATACCTCTGAGAATCTCTGAGTTTTCGGTTTGGATTCTTAGGAGACTGCAGAATTTACCTGGTCTGAACACCTTGGTTCTTTTCTGCCTGTGACCCTCTGCCTCGCAGGAGCCGTCCCTGTCACTCTGAGGAATACACACAGGAACAGACTGTGGACGGAGGTGCCCATCCTAGAGGCCCTGCCCTCCATTTCTCTGCCCCTGGGGGGTTCCCTGTGATACTTGTGGTCTCATTTCCTAGAGAGATGGATACACCCCTGTCATGTCCAGGGCTTCCCCAGACTTGGGATTTGATGTCGCGACTGAGACTGGGGCTTTGTTGTCCACTGTTGAGTCTGGGCCTGAATCTGCCCCTTCCCACCATTACCTCTGATCACCTGTGTTCTCGCTCTTCTCCCTGGGTTTGAAGCCTGTCCTCTCTTTTGGTTCTTTCACCTCAGAGGGCCTTTTTCTTCCAGTTCTTTGACCTCGCGACAGGTCAGATTTGACCACAGGAAAACAAAAAAAAATTAGCAAGTTTGTTTGACATGTCAAGAACCGGAATGTACAGCTTGATTTTAAGGAGAAGAAAAAGTTCCAAAGCTCTACCCCTTACCCTAGGACATGCTCTACAGGAAATATCCTGCAAGCCCTGGATCAACTCTTATCCACAAATGTTTAACACCCAGGGGGATTTTTCTATACCACCTCCCACTTACATTCCCCTAATGTGGCAAAAAGGATGCATCCCAATCATAAACCCAAATTCACCCTAGGAGCCCAGAAGACATGGCTTGGGTGAGTTCATTTTCCTTCAACCTGCCCTCCTCTCCTCCTACCAAGCCCTGCCTCTTTCTCTGCCTCTATACTGCTGGGAAGGGACCCAGAGTTGTTTGTTTAGGGCTTTATGTCCACTGCTCACCTGCAGACATGTTTCCCACCAGCCTGACATCTCTCTGATTCCTTCTCCTCCAAAGAACTCAGTGACACCCCCTTCACCATCACACCTCAGCAGGGCCCCCCCCCAATCCTCCCAAGTCCCACTGAAATCCCATTTCCCTTTCCCTATTTATGCTAAGGTCCCAAGATCTCACCATCCAGATGAGGCCTGTCCTATCCTCTCCTGGGCCTAGGGAGCCTCTGAGGGGACCTGGTGTCTGCGGTCAGCTATCTGGGGCTTCTTCCATCCAGATCCCCCTTAGGGCTGGAGCTGTCTGTGCACTTGGGTTGGGAGGGTTGGGGTCACAGGGGAAGGAGGGTAGGATCTTCCAGGGGAGCTGGGTGAAACAAACCTGAATGGAGGTCTCTCCTGAAGGGCCCACGTTTCCAGCCCAAAGGCCCTGCTCCTCCTAGTCCCAGGGTTCTAGCACGTCTTCAGGCGCTTCCCCCTCTGGCCTCGGTGGTGTGCCTGCTCCTTCTGCAGCCTGGTCTCCTGCCTCTTCAGCCTGTCCAGCTGGTGCCTCAGCCTCTTCAGTTCTTCTCTCTGCTTCTCCAGCTGCTCCTCCAGGCGTCTGCAGACCGCTCTCTTCTCCCTCACCTCCCTCTTCTTGGCGGCCATCAGGCAACGCCTGGCCAGCTGGTGGCAGCGTCTGGGCCTGCGCTGCACTGAGCGTGGCAGCCGCCTCTCCAGCAGCTCTTCAAAGAAGACCCGGCAGCTGAAGCCCTGGCTCACACCATGCTCCGCATGGGCCACGAGGGCCTCCCGGAACTCGAACACGCGGCAGCAGGCCACGCAGCGGAATCCGCGCTCACGGGTCACCAGCCACTCCGAGGTGGTTGCACGGGGTCTCTCAGCATGCTCCTCCCGTTGGTCAGTGGGCTCCTGGGTATAGGTCTGGGGCCCCTCCTGCCAGGGCTCCAGGGTGCTGACCAGGGACTCAGTGTTGGCCAGACTTGGGGCAGAGCCGATGGTGCTCTCCTCAGAGAGCTCGGCTTCAAAGACCTGTGGCATCTTGCCCACGGGGGCAAAGGAGGTTTTGGTCTGCCAGGAGACCGCCACCCCCTTGACCGTGCGCACCTTGGTGAAATATGCGCACCTGACCCATGGCTTTCCTGGGGCAGCCCCGTAGCTGGAGGAGTGAGAGGTCTGCTCGGTGGAAGATGAAGGAGAAGGGTTCTCGGGTTGTTTTGGAATCTTCCTGGGCCTGGAGCTTCGACTTTTTTCATGGGATGTTGTTGACTGTTGCACATTTTCCTCTTGGATAGAGACCTCTGAGAATAGAGAGTTAGTTTAGTTGAGCTTTCAGGGTCCTTATTCTCACCTGTGACCCCAAAGCTTTGGTCATAGGGACCCCTGGAGGCCTCTCCATCACCACATCCTCCACCTCTGCAGACCCCATGCTTTCTTTCTTCTTCCCCAGAGACCCACCACCCTTTGGGGGCACTGCTGTGGAAGACAAAGTCTCCATTGTAAAGTGGCACTGTTTATGGTAGTTCATTTTTTAAGAAGTTATTTTTCTTTAATTCCACATTTATTGAATTCCAATGAATTTGTTCCTTTGGAACTTAGAAATGACCTCATTCCCATGAAGCTTCATAATAAATGTGTGACTTGATGTTTTGTATGCGGGTGATATTCTTAGTAAATTTGGAGGGTAAACACTCCAGAGCAATGGTCACCTCTTTTCATCCTCTTTTTACTGAAAGGCTTTTTATAGAGGAGTTATACGTAAAGAGAAGAATGTGTATATTTAGTTATGATTCTTACATGTATACCTCTTCCTTGCACCCTTCTTAACCCAGCCACAGTAGAAGATGAAAATTGTTTTTCTCGGAATAGAAGCCCAGTCCTTAGTAGATGAAGTGAGGCAGAAAGAGATGGCCGTATCTGAGAACCTTGATGCGAGAACTTCAGATGGAGAACACACAGCCTCCTCTCCTGTGTATGTCTCAGTGGGTTGTCTATGTCAACCTAAAGGCCTCTATATGTTTCTGAATCTTTGGGAACGACTGCAGAGTTCAGGATGCAGAAAGAGATGGAGCTAGGTCAGGTGCGTTGGATGGAGGGAAAGCTTGAGAGAGAGACAAGATTCAGAGATGGAACATGCCAGCAGTTGGTTAGAAGGATACAGAGATCAAGGAGGGAGCAGAAAGCAGGGCTCAGCCACTGAAGGGCAGAATGGGGCAGCAACAAAGAAGACAAGGCGGGGGCAGACTAGTCGGAGAAAGAATGGATAACTAAGAATGATAGCAGAAGCTGAGGTTAGCTATAGTTGGAATTTTAAAATTCTTTCCTGCTAGACTTTGAAAACATCATGCTAAATGGAATAAGTTAGTATTTGCCCTAAGTATAGGGCAAATACTGTACGATCTGACTTATATGAAATAAGCAAATATATAGAAAGCAAGGATTATTGGTCGTTGCCAGTTGTGGGCAGGGGGAAGGGGAAGTTTTTCCACTGGGGCATTGAGGTTATGTTAATGGTTGTAGAAAAGTTTGGAGAAGGATATTGAGAATGGTTATATGACTTGAAGAATGTAATGAGTATCACTGACTCATACATTAGCAATTATTCAGTTATGTTTTATGTATATTTTGAACACAATTAAAAAAAATAAAACTTTGCAATTACAAGAGAAAAAAAAACGATCTATACTATAGCTGTCTTTACCTAGAAGAAATGTTAAACCCTTCGGTAAAGATGGTCAGGAGACCTTGGAGGAGAAGGGAAATCCCTAGAGCTAGACGGGCAGGGCCTTCCTGGACCTTCTTCTGCCTGAGTCCAGGCTGAGGACTGTGGCAGCTTACATTGACTGGGAACTCTGAATGAACGTGTCGTACTGTGCTCCATCACACCACCCACTCCCAAAACCTCCTGATAAATTTGATATATTTTTTTAATTCGCATGATATATTAATTCATTCTCATGAAAAAATTAAGTACAAGTCTCTGTAACCACCCTTCTCCCTGGTTCTATACCCACTGCCCCAGTTGCCCACCTGTGTTCTTTCCACTAACAAAGCAGGAGAGTTCACCAATCTGACTTGTCTGCTACTGTTATGGAAAGCCCCTCAGATGACAGTAGAATTCTATACTTCACTTACATATTTATTCCTTCGTTTATTTATTCACACTATAATTTCTTACTGTTTACTAATTGACAGGAAGTTTTTTCAGGTGAAAGCCTCGGTGATCCCTTGTGGTCCTTGTTTCCAGGGTGAATCAAACCCCTTGCTGCCCAGCACCCATCGCACAGACTGAATTTTCCTCCCACCCTTACCTCGGGCCTTAGAGAAAGGCCTCTTCCTCACGTATTGCCGCTCCATTCTGGCTGGGTGAAGATGAACCAGGAAGGACGGTCACTGGCAAGATGTTTCTCCTCCTCCCACGTAGAGATGATGTCCCAAACTCTCACAAGTTGGGGACCTTGATTTAGGCAGAACCGTTTGTAATTTGGTATCCAAAGTCGCTCTCCCACAGGAGACCTCAGACCCACAAAGAGCAGTTGGGATCTGAGTGAGCACCAAGGTTTCCAGTAACTCTTGTGTGACATCATCGCTGACATCGCTCAGTTCCAAGGGCCCAGTTTGAATCTAAACAGCGCACTAGGAAAAAATATGGCAACTGTTGTGGGAGAGGCTAGGAGGCTGGGAGGAGGGAAATTATATCTTAAAAATGAATTGAAATGTTCACTTAAAGAAGTCAACATCTAAGAGGAAGGAAACTGTGAGTTGAGGAAATAGAAGAGTATAATGAGTCGCTATTTCTCCCAAACCTCTTCTCTGGCCCTGAATCAAATCTCTCCAGCCCTAGAAACACAATGTCCACTCTGAACACCTCTCAGGCCTCCTTTGCCACTTAGGCTTCACACAGGCTGTTCCCTCTGACTAGTAGACATTCTCTCCCTTCCTGTTGACTGGTTCCTCCTCCAAGGTACCCAGTCTGTGCTTCTGGTTTATGTATTCAGAGGACCTAGTAATCTTTTAGTAATCCTCCATCATAGCACTGAGTCATAGGAGATGCTCAATTTCCAATTTGTGTCTTCCAAATGTGTTGTAAATAACTTGGGGACAAAGACGAGGTCTGCCTCATATTTGGTAGTCCCAGAAAGTGAGACAGAACCCCACCCATAGGAGATACCCAATATATATCTATTGATTAAATAAAAGAAAACTCTTCCAAAAGACTCACCCTTCGTAGCTATCCGTGCAGAATGGAGTTTTTGGTCTGTTGCCTGGAGGTACCATCACTCAGTGGTGGTGTCTAGGCCACTCTCTCTTGACCTCCTGACTCTAAACCCTGTGAAGCCTCTTGGCCTGTCCACATGCTTCTCCCTTGGAGCCACTAAAAAGGGTAGGATTACATCATCACAGAAAAGCACTGAGACTCCGGACGTCTATGGTTAACCTGCCTGGGAGGCTTAGGAGAGCCCTCGGGGAAAGGTCCACTGTCCTCTGCTTGATCTCCTTGTTTGTCCAAGGGGCAATTAGAAAAGGAAGAAGCAAATTGTTGAAACATTTTAAGGCAGGGTTTGGGAAGTTGTGCTTGGTAGGTAGAGGAGAGCCTGAGGATTTGAAGGAAAAAAATAAAGATGTCAACATGGGAGCAGAGGGCTCGCTTTGTGTGACGACAGATGGTAGAATGTGGGCAAGTGGTTGGAAATATATAAAAAAAGAAAATCTCCTAACCATCCACTCGTATTTCAAAATTTAGGTCAAGCATCACTTCCTGGTGGAAGCCTTTCCGACCCTACACCTGGTAGAATTTCCCACCCTGCTCCACACTCTATTGTATTTAAGAAACGCTTCTGCCACAACTAGGGACAAACTTGGTTGCATTTACATGTTGTGATGGATAGCAAAAATGGCCACATGTTCTAATATGTATGTATCCATACATATTATATGACCTACAGCTCCCTTTCTCAAGAGCAAGATTCTTCCTCCACTCCTTGAATTTGGACTGATCTATGATTGCTTTGGCCTTTGGGACAGTACAAAGACCAATAGAAGCAGAGACCGAATATAATTAGACACATCGTGACTTGCTCTCTTACCAAAAACGAAACCCATCACTCTCAAGTATATTCTAACTCATAGTGACCCTGAAGGACAGAGTAGAACTGCCCCATAGGGTTTCCAAGGCTGTCATCTTTACAGAAGGAGAGTGCCATGTCTTTCTTCCACAGAGCAGCTGGTGGGTACAAACTGATTACCTTTCCTTTAGCAACTGAGCCCTTAACCACTGCACCACCAGGGCTCCTCCTTGCCTTCTTGCTGCTCTTCAAACACTGAGAACCCATGGGAACAGCCCAGGCCACCCTGATAAATGACAAGAGACCATTAGAGAGAGAATCCAGCTGAGAAGATTTCAGGCCCTCTGCCCGCCAGCTGACATGGTGGCTGATTCCAGATACATGAGGGAGCCCAGCTGAGAGCGGCTGAGTCTGGCCCAGACCAGAAGAACCCCAAACTGCCAACCCGGAAACCTGTGAGCGAAGTAACTGCTTGTTCTTTTAAGGCACTTCATTTTTGGGTCATTTGTTATACAGCACTTGATAACTGATTCATTAACTGGGCTGTTTCTCTCATCAGACTGCAAGGAATCTTAATCATTTCTGTATCAACAGTATCTGGCAGAGGGTTGTTCATGTAGTCATTAGACAGTAGAAATTTCTTCATTTGCATAATTTAAAAGTTTCTATCATTATGTTTTAACTTTCTTTTATAAATAAGATATGGCTGGATTTGCAAGTCTAAGCTGAGTGTACATGTTTTTTCCTTAGGTATTAATCCCTTTTTCTTGCTATTACTCATACATTTAGACATAATTCCAATATTATACTTCATATTCACTGTTCTTTTTTTTTTTTCTGCCTTTCCTGTTTCTTTTTTTATTGAAATGATGAAATTTCTCTTACTTTCTTTTTCCTTCTAGCTATTTGAAAGTCGTATTTTCAATTCCTATTCATTCATGGCAAACATGAGATCTTTGAACATTTTAATATTTGGTATATTGTATCAAGTTCATATCTCAGTTCTCCTCTCAAACAGTAATTTTTTGCTAGCTGCCATTGAGGTGACTCCGACTAATGGTGAACTTAGGTACCACAGAACTAAAGGTTGCCAGGTCCTGTGTCATCCTCACAAGTGCCAGCAATTTAGATTCCATCATTATGGCTAATGTGCCAGTCCATCTCACCAAGGGTCTCCTACAGCCTTGTTGGCCTTCTTCTTCACCAACCATGATATTCTCCTCTAGGACTGATTAATCTCTCCTGATGACATGTCCAAAGCAAGTGAATTGGACAGTATTCTCTTGTGATCTGTAAGGGATTATTGTCCAATTTTCAGAAGTAAATCTCCAGGTCTTTCTTCCTAGTGTGTCTTAGTCTTGAAGCTCCACTGAAACCTGTCCACCATGGATAACCCTGTTGGTATTTAAAATACTGGTGACCTAGCTTCCAGCATCATAGCAACATCCAAACCACCACAGTACAGCAAACTAAGACAGGCAGCGAGCTGAACAGCATATTGTTGTTGTTAGGTGTCATCAGGTCAGTTCTAATTTATCGTGACCCTATATACAGCAGAACAAAACACTGGCCAGTCTTGTGCCATCGTCACACTTGTTATTATGCTAGAGCCCATTGTTGCAGCCACCGTGTCAATCCATCTCACTGAGGGTCTTCCTCTTTTTCACTTTCTACTTTACCAAGCATAATGTCCTTCTCCAGGGCCTGGTCTCCCCTGATAACATGTCCAAAGTATGTGATACAAACACTCACCATCTGTGCTTGTGAGGAATATTCTGGCTGTACTTCTTCCAAGACAGATTTGTTTGTTCTTCTGGCAGTCTGTGGTATATTCAATATTGTTCACCAACACCATAATTCAAAGGCAGCCTTTCTTCATCAGTTTCCCTTATTCATTGTCCAGCTTTCACATGCGTATGAGGCGTTTGAAAATGTCATGGCTTGTGTCAGGCACACCTTAGCCTTCAGAGTGACATCTGTGCTTGTCACCAGCTTAAAGAGTTCTTTTGCAGCAGATTTGCAATACGTCATTTGATTCCTTGATTGCTGCTTCCATGAGCGTGGACTGGGGAACTGAATAAAATGAGATGCTTGATAACTTCAATCTTTTCTCTGTTTATCATGATGTTGCTTATTGGTCCAGTTGTGAAGATTTTTGTTTTCTTTATGTTGAGGTGCAACCCATACTGAAGGTTGTAGTCTTTGATATTCACCACTAAGTGCTTCAGGTCCTCTTCACTTTCACCAAGTTTGTGTTATCTGCATATCGTAGGTTGTTAATGAATCTTCCTCTAAACCTAATGCCACGTTTGTCTTCATAGAGTGCAGCTTTTTGGATTATTTGCTCAGCATACAGATTGAATAAATGTGATGAAAGGATAGAACCCTGACACAAACTATTCCTGATTTTAAACCACATAGTGCCCTTTGTTCTCTCTGAAAAACTGCCTCGTGGTCTATGTACAGGTTTCAAATGAGCAATATTAAGTGTTCTAGAATTTCCGTTCTTTGAAGTGTTATCCATAATTTTTTATGATTCACACAGTATAATGCCATTTCATAGTCAATAAAACGCATGGAAACATCTTTCTGGTATTCTCTGCTTTCAGCCCAGATCCATCAGACATCAGTAATGATATTCCTGATTCCATATCCTCTTCTGAATCTGACTTGAATTTCTGTTGCAACTTCTTTTTAATGATCTTCAGCAAAATTTTACTGAGTTTTGATATTAATGATATTGTTTGATAGTTTCTGAATTTTGTTGAATCACTTTCTTTGGAATGTGCACAAACATGGATCTCTTCCAATCGGATGGCTAGATTATTCGGCCAGTGCTGCATCTGTTTGTTGAAACATCTCAATTGGTACCTGTCAGTTCTTGGAGTCTTGTTTTTTGCCAATGCCTTCAGTGAAGTGTGGACTTCTTCCTTCAATACCATCAGTTCTTGATGACATGCTACCTCCTGAAATGGATGAACATCGACCCATGCTTTTGTGTGTGTGTGTGTGTGTGTCTGTGTCTGTGCAGTGACCCTGTGTATTCTTTCCATCTTATTTTGATGCTTCCTGTGTTGTTCAAGATTTTGCCTGTATAATCCTTCACTATTGCATCTCGAGGCTTGGATTTTTTCTTCAGTTCCTTTAGCTTGAGAGATGCCAAGCATGTTCTTCCCTTTTGTTTTTCTAACGCCAAGTCTTTGCACATGTCATTATCATACTTTGTCTTCTCGAGCCGCCCTTTGAAATCTTCTCTTCAGCTCTTCTACTTCCTCATTTCTTTCATTTCCTTTAGCTACTTTACGTTCAAGAGCAAGTTTCAGAGTATCTCTGACATTCATATTGGTCTTTTCTTTCAGTATAAGGGCTGTATTAGAGGGTACCATCATTTTTATAACTTGCAAGTATCCTCTGTCAGGGCAGTTATTGACTGTAGCTGCACACCACCTAGTTCTTCTGGTTTCAGGCTGATGGCGTCTCTGGTTTATGTGGCCATTAAGGGAAGACCTTTTATTCAAAGAATTATACTTAGAGCAAAATTTGTATATTTATGTATAATTTAAAGCTTCTCCTTTAAGATTGCCTTTCCCTGAACAGAAAGCTCTCACCATGTCATTATGAGAAATACTCTTTCAGTGTGAGGCCGAAAGAGATGTCCATATTTGAGAGTCCGATGGTACAAATCTCAGTAGCCAAGACACAACCACATCAACTGTGTGTGTGGGTGGGTTGTATATGTGAACATAAGGGTCTGTATTTTCCTGAGTATGAAGGTAGGATTGGCGAGTTAAGGAAGAAAGAGATGGAAGCATCTTGGGAGTGGAGTGCAAACTCCGTGACAGAAGTTGCAGCAGGGGATCTCTCAAGAGTAGAGGCCAGTTAGAAACCTAGGAAGCAAAAGGAAATAGGGCCAGTGGAGGGCAGCACTACAGTAGTGGTGGGGGGTAGCAAAAATAATGGTAGTGGAGAGGGCAACAAAACTGCCCTGAAAGGAGTGGCAAATTAAAGATCCTAGACAAAATTCAGGTTAAGAAAAGTAGGAATGTAAAAAAATTCTATCCTATAGCTTTCTTTGCTGTGAGAGTTTTTTAGGCCCTTCGGGAGATGTGGGGAGAAGACATAGGAGGAGAAGGGGAGTTCCTGAATCTAGGGGAGGAGTCTGCAAGCCATCTTCTGCCCTCAATGATGTGGGCTCTGGGCTCCTTCAACTTCTCACTCCCAGAACCTCCTGAAATATTTTCTTAATTCTTCACATAGTACATTAATATCATGTCATTAGAAAATATAATAAGTACGCTTCTCTCTAACCACCCTTTCCCCCATCCTATACTCTCTGCCCTAGTTGTCCACTGGCTTCCTTCCTTTCCACCAGGTACAGATCCTAAAAAACAGAGTGCCTGGAAAGCTCTCGAACTCCCAATGAATTCTGTAGCTTGATCCCTCACTTATTCCTACATTTCTTATTGATATAAGAATTTGGTTAATTGCCCACCAAATGACAGGAAATGCTTTCTCAGGACGCTCCTTCTTATGACCTTATCCATTCCCAATTCCTTCATCTTGTCCTATCATGGCTCTCTTTTCTGGTGGAAACCAGACCCTTTGTTCCGTAACACACATCAGTCTGGGACAATTTTTCCTCTCACCCTTATCTAGAGTCTTAGAGAAAGGCCTCTTCCTTGTGTATCACTGTTTCCTCCTCTCTGGGTGAAGAAGTTCAATCATAATGATGTTCTGAAGGATCTTTATCCCTTTTCCCAGTTCTTCACGATGCATGACCGTTTGGTGACTTGGGGACCCCGGTTTAGTCCAGAATTTCTGTGATAGAGTAGTTCCAGGTGCTCTCCCACAGGATCTCAGATCGACACCCTCTCCAAAAGAGTAGGTGAGATCAGCGTGAACTTCCATAACCCTGTGTGACATCATTCCTGACATTGCTCAGTTCCATGGGCCCACTTTAAATAGAAACACAGCAAAAACAAAAATATGAAACAGTTCAAGTAGGAGCTTGAATACTGCCAGTCCCAGACTGGGAAAAGGGGGCTTAGATATAAAAAAGGAATTGCAACTTTTCTCTGCACTCCATTCGTTACTATCCCTTGGTGGGGAGAGAGAGAGTACAGGGAATCGTTACAGTGTGACCAGGAGTTGATTTGTCCAAAACTTCTCATTTGACTCTCTTGGAATCATGTCTCTCCAGCCCTGGTCATACAATGTCCGCTCTGAACACCTCTCAGGTCTCCTTAGCCTCTGAGGCTTCACACAGGCTCTTCCCCGTGACTAGAAGATTTTCTCTCCCATCCCATCTTATGGCCTACTCTCTGGTGAAGCATGGTGGTTAAGAGAACTGACCCCATTGGAACAGATTGGGCTTATGAGCTCACCATAAAATGCTAAGACTCAGGAATTTGTGGTCAGCCAGAATGGGAGGTTTAGGAGTTGAGTTGGGGAAAGTCCATGACCTCTGCATCTTCCAGGCTCTGCTTTCACTCTGGAGCCCATATAGAAAAGGAGCTGGTAAATGGAGACAGCATTTGAGGAAGCAATTAAGAACGTTGGGGTGGTGATGACTTCTCAGAGGAAAATAAAAGTTTCAACAGGGAAATGCTAGGGTCTACTCTTGTATGACTCCAAACTATAAGTAGGGACGAGTGGTTGGAAAACAGTAGAACAAAAGATGATCTGCATCTGGTCACAAATGTACCAAATGCCTCAGTGGCTTCAGCCTGTCTCCTCAGACTTCTGTCTGGAGAAGACATGGGGCTTCCTGGACCTGGGCCTTTTGTCACCCCTTAACTATCCAATCATATTCCCAACTTGGTTCAGGCATCAATTCCTGGTTGTGCTCTTCCCTAAATATCCTCCTGGTAGATTTGTTCACTTCTTGCTCCCTACTCCATTGTACCTGCAAAACCCTTTACCACAGTATAAAACACAATTGCATTTACCTGTTGTGGTTGATGTAAGAAATGTCTACACATTTATCCGCTGTCTGTGCCCATGCCTTCTATGAGACTCTGGAGCGCCTTTCATTAGCAGTAGGAGTCTTTCTCCATCCCTTAGTTGGGGCTGACATTATTGTTTTGGACATTGGGATGGTAGAAAACCTGATAAAATGAGAGAGTTGAAAGACTTTACACTGAGACTTCCCTTTTGTTGCTCTTAAACCCTGAGAACTCATGGGAACATCCTCATGCCAGCCTGCTAGATGATGGAAGACCAATGGAGGGAGGATCTAGCGGTTTCACTGACTTGATGTTATGAACTGGCTCCCAGCTACCTGGAAGCAAATTGTGGACACATGTTGTGAGCCACTGTGCCTGGCCCAGATCAGAAGAGCTCCAAACTGACAACTTGAAAAATTGTGAGCTGGTAAATTGTTGTTGTTTTAAGACACTACAATTTGGCGTTATTTGTTACACAGCAATACATGACTGATACAACTGTTAACTTGGCTGTTTCTCTCACCAGGCATTGAGGGAAATTCTCTGAGTCATTTCATCATCAAGAGCAACTGCCATAGGGTCTCACATGTAGCTATTGTATAGTAAATCTTTGGTGGCTTCATGGATGAATGAATAATATGAACCGTAACTGTGAATCTGCACAAATTCATGTGTGCAAGAAAACATGATATTTCTTTCAATCAACTGAATTCCAACTCAGAGCTCTTGGCTTACAAAATTGGGGTGAAATTTTAACCTTACTTATTTTTAGGGCTTTGTTTTTTTTTTCCGTGTTGGTTTATTTTTAGGGTGCCCCTCACCCAGATATGCAGTAATTCCTGGAGTCTAATGAAGGACCAAGGTTTGGAGAAGAGCTTTAACACACTCATTGCCCCAGTCTATGTGGGTGATCTCTCTAGAAGCATTGCCTCTGCAGCTTCCTTTCCCAGCTGGAGCATGAGAACGTTGGCAGGGCTGGGAACGCCATAAGGGAGTCTGTCTACTTACGTGCCTGCATCACTCTTTGAGGTGCTGCCACTTACCCCAGGGCTTTATCAAGAAGCAGACCTCACCCCTTCCTAATGTCTAGGACTCTGCTGTCTGACTCCCACTCTTCCCCTGGGTTCCAGTTCACTCACTGTGATTAATCCAGTGAGCTGAGGCTTTTACCATAGACTCTTCAGAGTCTCCAGGCTTCAGGGATTCAACTCTGTGAGTCCAACTACCTCTCTGAAATGAGGTAGGGAAGGAAGGAAAATGCAGAAAGATTTTATGTTTAATTTAATGTTTCAATAAAATTTCTTGCCATGCGTTTTCAAAGGGTCCTGCCTAACGGTTCCCTCTGTTCTCTTACAAGATGCAGGACGATGAGGAGGGAATGTTTGTTGTGTCATAATCTGTGGAAGGATGCAAAGTGCACATGGGGTTCGTTACTCCTGATGCTCACACTATTGCCCCCCACCTACTGGGAAATCACCGTAAGTGTTGCTGAGTCCCTCACACATCCACACTGAACAGCTTTCGGATTCTCATAAGCAGGAGTTATTTGTGTCCTAAGATGAGCCACTCCTTGGAAGCCCTACCCTGTCCTATAGGGTCGCTGTGAGTCGGAATCAACTGCATGGCAAGAGTGTTTTTTTTGGAGAGGGGTTGATATTAGCTGCAGAATAATGTTTAAAAAAATGCTGACAGCGTAGCAGGTGAAACCAACACAATGAAACTGAAATGAAATCTCTTTTTCACACTTATCGACCCCACAGTTCCTTCGAAGTGTGTACTTTTCACTGGGTTTAGAGGAAAGAGAGAACTCTTCACGAGAGAGACACAGCTTGGGACACCTCCAAAATCACACGACTCCTCCCTGATGTTAGGTAACATTCCATGCTGTTTGGCTGGTTTATCATCTGACTGCTCCACACAAATAGAAGGCCCATACGGGCAGGAGCTTCTCTGCTGTGTTGCAAGAGTATCCTGGTTCCTAGCACCTAAGAAGCACTCAAAACTGATTTGAGTGAATGAATGAGTGGGTGGGTTTTTATAAAAACCATGGTACTGCTCTCTTTATGTAGTTACAATAGTGAAAACAGGGATAAGGAAATGGAGACTAGTACTTGTATAACTTAAAGTTATATAAAATGAGAACAGAACTTCTATAATGAAGAGAGAGACAAAAATAAAGTGTACTAACTGAATGTACCCCCTTCACTTTGGTTGGAAAGAGACATGGTAAAGTTGGGTTG